>NW_007378524.1:112539-115439 GCF_000475195.1 Diaphorina citri
AGTAAAGTGGTTTGTACAGACATAAATCGTAAAGCCAATCTTAACAGACACGCCTAAACGCCTTAATAGAATAAAGTGTAATATTAGAAGTATGATAGAAACTTAGCCCACGGTAAAATACCCGTACATCATACAATATCAACAAGCAAAGTAAATTAACAAAATTTAACAATGACCTAACATCCACCAACTCAAGAAATTTGATAGTTAGTTAAATGATCGATGTTATACCAGAATAAACAAAACTGGAGGTAAACAAGAATAAATAAACATAAGACAAACTTTAAAGTAAATTAATTTAAATTTGTTTAAAAATAAGAAAGGATTTGGTCAATTATTTTTAATCGTAACTGACTAAAAATATTTGGACAAAACCATTTAAAAACAACATTGTTCAGTTATGTGATAGTAATGAGAAAGGAAAGTTTCACTCGGATAATAAATATAAATTAATACCAATTCAAAAGAAATAAATTTCCTAATGATGAAATTTAATATATTTTTAATTTGTTTTCAGCAAATACCTCCTCCTGGTCGTTATTGAAATTGCTTGGGAGCACATTGACCAGATAATTATGTTAGGCATAACATGGGTAGGGTTAATGCTGCAGTACGTGTATATTTTGACAGTCATCCAACAACCAATAGGATCCGATACTTTTGTCTTCATGAATGTTAATTCAGCAACAATAATTAGGTATAAAGTTCAAATAGCTGAGTCTGCTAGATCATGTAAAAGGGTGCGAACCAAATACGTCTACACCAACTGGCTACCAATTACTAATGATATAATTTTCTCCTGTGATTGCCCAGACGGTCGGTAAGTCGGTATACTTGCATTTGATGTATTCGTACATGATGGTTGATATTGATCTTCTATATGATCTTCTAACTAGGTATTATAAAACAGATTATGTTATAATCCAATAAATAATATTATAAAGATTGCACTTATTTTTATTCATTAGTTACCTGTCTTTATTTATTTCTATTATGTTCAAGTAATTCCGGCATTCGATTTCTACATACATTTTCTTTCGAGTTTCATTTAATCTCAATTTAATTGCTTTATAATGTCTCACTCTTCATGTCTGTGGATTAAATATACCCATAATTTATCCTCGTAATAATTTGAAGAGCTCGTGAGAGTACAAGAAGGATCTCTTATTAACTCATTAAAAACGGATAGATTATTTATCCAATTATAATTTAAATTGAACTGCCTTTTTACTCTCCACAAAATGCTGCAAATACATAATTTCCTCAATTAAAAATAAATAAATTGAAATACCTACTTTGTATACTTGAGGGTTATTACGTGGCTTAGTATTTCGATATATCTAGATTTACTATTGTCGTAAGTTTTGATGTCAGTCACTCAGTCAGTTCAAGCACACTGGCAGACCATTTTCTGTGCGATCTGAAACGAGTTTCCAAAAACAATCTATGATAGTACATACATAGATTGGCTTTGGTAAATAGTCTATCTGATCTATGTAATATACATTGACTTGATGTGTTATTGTACTTTGAAAGAGGATGCATTAATACAACCATTTGAATAATTAGAACTACGTCCTCTTAGGTCGGATTCTTTGTCCAAAGTATGAATGAGAGTTGCTGTTATAATGATCCTCTAATGGCTTGGATTTATCCTGCAGCATAATTTCCTCGTACAGATTACTTTCTTGATTATCACTATCATGATTACTTTCAATGACATTGATCTCAGTGACTACTGATGATTCTGACGTAGTACTGACTGGTGTGGATGCAGGAGTAGTGGTGGAAGTTGTGGTTATTCCAGAGAGATCAATATGATTGTCGTCACCTTTGGATGCATAGTTGTTCTCGTAGATCTGGATAGATTGTTGAATTTGTACATTGTCACTACCAGTATTGTTTCTTACGGCTTGTAAAATATGTGGATTGTAAAACTTCTGTGCGTTCTCTCTCATTTTTTGTAATGTATCCTTTTCAGTTGTTACAGTTTGTTGATCTTGCTGTTGTGTAGAGTTGAAATGTCTTTGGTGTTTCAGTACTTCAAGGATTTTCTGATTTGGAAGAGTGGAGTAAGTTAATTGTTGTAGATCGTTTTTAAGATCATGCTGTTGTAGTAAATCTTCTGCTATCGTAGAGTATCCGTTATTGTGGTATTTGGTTTTTTTCTTTAAATGACCAGAATGTACCTTTTTAATTTCATTTACAACAGCATTGTCGGGCTTTACCTTTCTGCTGATTTGTTTTTCGTTATAATTTACCGGTAAGGTTGAATATCCCCCTTGTTGAAGATTGAATTGAGTTTGAGGTACGCTTTCAGTGATATCTTTGGGCAAAGTAGAATAGCCTACTGTGTAACCATGACTTGCAGAAAATGCATTTTTCTGGTATCGTTTCTCCTTTTTGATATCTTTTGGGTCAACTTTAGTCGTGTTTTGTGTCACTTCATCTACTTGAAGTTGACTTTGTACACCAACCTCGTTGTTTCCATTGTTGAATCCGTTACGTTTTGTTTTTTCATCATAGTTGAAATTCTGATATTGAGGGTTAAAGTTGGTCTGTGCAACACCTTCGCTAGTTGATCTTTTAGATTCAGATCCTTCTGAGTACTCTTTCTGCTGTTCTACCTGAATCTGTTGTTGGTGTGCTTTCTCGTCATAATTGAAACTCTGATAGTTTGGTTGAAAGTTAGTGGTTGCAGCACTCGCTATTTCATTATTTTGTTGCTGTGGTACTGACAATACATCTTGTACGGATTGGGTTGAAGCTTGAACATCAGCTTGATTCTTCGCGGGAATTCCATGCATCAGGTTGAACAGTTCTTCAGCGGTCAAAGACTCTGAGGACTGTTGTTGAACTGGCACTTCTTGGTAGATTTGTTGTTGTTGCTGTTGTTGAAG
>NW_007378524.1:122184-125632 GCF_000475195.1 Diaphorina citri
GTGGATATTGACTTCCTATATGGGGATCTTCAACTAGGTATGTATAAAACAGATTATGTTTACAATCCAATAAATACCCAGTTATAAAGATTGGCCCACCTAATTTTTATTCCTTAGTGCTACCTGTCTTCTGCTTATTTCTATTAATGGTTTAGGCTGCTAATTTTTATTAACTGGTTTAGGAAAGAATAAAAATTTGTTTAAATTTAATTAAATGAAATTTCAAACAGAATACAAATAAATAAGAACAAATGGAGGTCAAAACAAATAAGACCATATTGTAGCTAGTAAATTGATTGATAGTTTAAAGAACGCAACCACCTACAATCCAGTAACAATTTAAAACAATTAAATGAAACGAACAACTATAACATACTACATGCCCATAAAATGGCACCTGATTCAAAGATAGTATGAAGATTACAATGTGAAATAAGAATTCCCGCAAATCCGCACAGACAATACTAACCGTAATGTGTTTTATATATAGACATGTTTGGTGAAATGTAAACTGACTAAAAATATTTGGACAAAACCATTTAAAAACAACATTGTTCAGTTATGTGATAGTAATGAGAAAGGAAAGTTTCACTCGGATAATAAATATAAATTAATACCAATTCAAAAGAAATAAATTTCCTAATGATGAAATTTAATATATTTTTAATTTGTTTTCAGCAAATACCTCCTCCTGGTCGTTATTGAAATTGCTTGGGAGCACATTGACCAGATAATTATGTTAGGCATAACATGGGTAGGGTTAATGCTGCAGTACGTGTATATTTTGACAGTCATCCAACAACCAATAGGATCCGATACTTTTGTCTTCATGAATGTTAATTCAGCAACAATAATTAGGTATAAAGTTCAAATAGCTGAGTCTGCTAGATCATGTAAAAGGGTGCGAACCAAATACGTCTACACCAACTGGCTACCAATTACTAATGATATAATTTTCTCCTGTGATTGCCCAGACGGTCGGTAAGTCGGTATACTTGCATTTGATGTATTCGTACATGATGGTTGATATTGATCTTCTATATGATCTTCTAACTAGGTATTATAAAACAGATTATGTTATAATCCAATAAATAATATTATAAAGATTGCACTTATTTTTATTCATTAGTTACCTGTCTTTATTTATTTCTATTATGTTCAAGTAATTCCGGCATTCGATTTCTACATACATTTTCTTTCGAGTTTCATTTAATCTCAATTTAATTGCTTTATAATGTCTCACTCTTCATGTCTGTGGATTAAATATACCCATAATTTATCCTCGTAATAATTTGAAGAGCTCGTGAGAGTACAAGAAGGATCTCTTATTAACTCATTAAAAACGGATAGATTATTTATCCAATTATAATTTAAATTGAACTGCCTTTTTACTCTCCACAAAATGCTGCAAATACATAATTTCCTCAATTAAAAATAAATAAATTGAAATACCTACTTTGTATACTTGAGGGTTATTACGTGGCTTAGTATTTCGATATATCTAGATTTACTATTGTCGTAAGTTTTGATGTCAGTCACTCAGTCAGTTCAAGCACACTGGCAGACCATTTTCTGTGCGATCTGAAACGAGTTTCCAAAAACAATCTATGATAGTACATACATAGATTGGCTTTGGTAAATAGTCTATCTGATCTATGTAATATACATTGACTTGATGTGTTATTGTACTTTGAAAGAGGATGCATTAATACAACCATTTGAATAATTAGAACTACGTCCTCTTAGGTCGGATTCTTTGTCCAAAGTATGAATGAGAGTTGCTGTTATAATGATCCTCTAATGGCTTGGATTTATCCTGCAGCATAATTTCCTCGTACAGATTACTTTCTTGATTATCACTATCATGATTACTTTCAATGACATTGATCTCAGTGACTACTGATGATTCTGACGTAGTACTGACTGGTGTGGATGCAGGAGTAGTGGTGGAAGTTGTGGTTATTCCAGAGAGATCAATATGATTGTCGTCACCTTTGGATGCATAGTTGTTCTCGTAGATCTGGATAGATTGTTGAATTTGTACATTGTCACTACCAGTATTGTTTCTTACGGCTTGTAAAATATGTGGATTGTAAAACTTCTGTGCGTTCTCTCTCATTTTTTGTAATGTATCCTTTTCAGTTGTTACAGTTTGTTGATCTTGCTGTTGTGTAGAGTTGAAATGTCTTTGGTGTTTCAGTACTTCAAGGATTTTCTGATTTGGAAGAGTGGAGTAAGTTAATTGTTGTAGATCGTTTTTAAGATCATGCTGTTGTAGTAAATCTTCTGCTATCGTAGAGTATCCGTTATTGTGGTATTTGGTTTTTTTCTTTAAATGACCAGAATGTACCTTTTTAATTTCATTTACAACAGCATTGTCGGGCTTTACCTTTCTGCTGATTTGTTTTTCGTTATAATTTACCGGTAAGGTTGAATATCCCCCTTGTTGAAGATTGAATTGAGTTTGAGGTACGCTTTCAGTGATATCTTTGGGCAAAGTAGAATAGCCTACTGTGTAACCATGACTTGCAGAAAATGCATTTTTCTGGTATCGTTTCTCCTTTTTGATATCTTTTGGGTCAACTTTAGTCGTGTTTTGTGTCACTTCATCTACTTGAAGTTGACTTTGTACACCAACCTCGTTGTTTCCATTGTTGAATCCGTTACGTTTTGTTTTTTCATCATAGTTGAAATTCTGATATTGAGGGTTAAAGTTGGTCTGTGCAACACCTTCGCTAGTTGATCTTTTAGATTCAGATCCTTCTGAGTACTCTTTCTGCTGTTCTACCTGAATCTGTTGTTGGTGTGCTTTCTCGTCATAATTGAAACTCTGATAGTTTGGTTGAAAGTTAGTGGTTGCAGCACTCGCTATTTCATTATTTTGTTGCTGTGGTACTGACAATACATCTTGTACGGATTGGGTTGAAGCTTGAACATCAGCTTGATTCTTCGCGGGAATTCCATGCATCAGGTTGAACAGTTCTTCAGCGGTCAAAGACTCTGAGGACTGTTGTTGAACTGGCACTTCTTGGTAGATTTGTTGTTGTTGCTGTTGTTGAAGTACTTGTTGAAGAGCGGCTTGCTGTTGAGCCTGTAGAGCCAATTGCTTTTGAGCTTCAAGAGCTTGTTGTTGTAGCAGTTGTTGCTTCAAGTTTTCTTGTTGAGCATGGAAAGCTTGTTGTTGTGCTATTGCGAGTTGAGCTGCTTCCAGTTGTTGTTGATATTGTATCGCCTCCTTAGCTCTTTGTTGTTGAATGTACAAAGCTTCTTGCTGGGCAATTTCATTATCGATTTGCTGTTGTAGATAGATGTCGATTGGGACTTGTCCATTCGATGGCTGAGAAAAGGGATCACTGGTTGGTGGTATGCGTACTTGAGGTACATGTTGTGGGTCTGGATCAGGTGCAAAGTGGGATTGTGTCTGTTGAGCTAAGAGTGCTGCAGGATT
>NW_007378525.1:0-23025 GCF_000475195.1 Diaphorina citri
ACACACACACACACACACACACACACACACACACACACACACACACACACACACACACACACACACACACACTATCAGATAGACTTGATCAGGTAACGTGTGGCTGGCCTCAGGCAATCAGAATTTGCCAAGTCGACTTGAAAGCAACATTATGCATGGGTTTGTTCAAACTAGACTTGTCATCCAAGCATTCCAATCTAGCAAGAGTATCAAGTGAACTGTTGGGCCAAACGTTCTCGGAACGGCTGGCTTTCTTCTATCCTGTCTTCCTTCTCTCTTCGAATAAGATAGTTTTGGAGATTTTAGCTTTTCTTTTGGTTGTTTCTAATATACCAAAATGTGCCTATACCTACATATGTAGTTGAAATTCTTAACTATTGTGAAGAAAATCTCTGGCTAAACCTGTCCGAGGAAGTAATGGAAATCATAAAACGAAATAAGAGAGAGAGAGAAGGGGAGGTGAATCGTGATTAGGTATACTTGACACTTAATGAGACACACACACTATCAGGTAGACCTGATCAGGTGTACCTGTCGTCAGGTCTACCTGACACTTGATGAGCACACAGACACACACAAAATGTGCCTATACCTACATATGTAGTTGAAATTCTCAACTATTGTGAAGAAAATCTCTGGCTAAACCTGTCCGAGGAAGTAATGGAAATCATAAAACGAAATAAGAGAGAGAGAGAAGGGGAGGGTGAGAGGGGGAGAAGGAGGGAGAGAAGGGGAGGGTGGAAAATACAATAAATTTTTACACACACATTCAAGACATAAAGAGTGTAGAAAGATGTAAGAGAGGAAGAGAGAGAGAGAAAGCCCATGGTCGCAATTTTTAAAAACTTTTAAAAAAAGATAATAATAATCTCACGAAGTCACGAGGCAGAGTGCAACTGAATAAAAAAAAACTGCCCTAGGGTTCTTATCTAGCTTATCGAAGTCTGCTACTTATTTTTCGACTCTGTCGGGAATTGAACGAGAGACCTCCGGGTGCAAAATACGGGTTGCCCGCGGTTAATCATAACATACTGCGTTGGAAAAGAAAACTCATTCATTTTCATATAGGTACACCTACTCTATTGTTTTCATTATTTTAAAAAGTCCACTTTTTTTGTACTTTATTACATTAGTATTATTTTAAAAATATTAAAAAAATGTGTATTTATTCTACTCCCTTCCCTTCTCCTCGTCTCTTCTCTACCCTTCGACCTTCTCTTCTCTTTTCCTCTATTCCCTCCCTTCTCTTCATTCCTCAGTCCTCTCTTTTCTCTTCTCGTCAGAGCCAAAAATACATTTCTACTCCTCGTCCCTTTCATCCTCTTTCCCTTTTGTACTTTTTTTCCATTCTGTTCCCTCTTTTATACTTTTTCCCCTCTCTTGTCTTCTCTCTTTACCTCCTTTTTTTGTTCCTTTCCCCTCTCATCCTCCATTATACTCTTCTCCACTCTCTCTATCTTCCCTCTTTTGTACTTTTTCCCTCTCTTCTTCCCTCCTCCATTTTCCTCTCTTCCTCTTTTACTTCAAAAAGGTTTTTCAATTTACTTTTCGAGTCGAAGAGAAAGGAGAGAACTACGAGAGAGAAAGAAAACTTCTAACGTAATTTCCCTCGTTACGTTTGAAGTTTGAAGGTTGGATGAGAAGTTTAAAGTTCACATCGCGTTTGAAGTTTTGTTTTTATCATCTTTGACTTTTTTTTTTCATTTGATCGAGGATAAAAAGAAGGAAGAAAGTTAGATGAGTTAGATCAGTAGGCCTAAGTAGATTGGATTACGCAGATATTTTTGGTTCATAGAGTAACCTCCGTGGCTGAGTCGGTAATTGAAGGTCCTGGGTTGAATTCCGGGTGGGATCGAAGTTTTTTCGGCTCTTTGCTTGGAGTTCGGGCGGCTTTCGGCCTTGTGAGGACAATTGTATGGCTCCTTTGATAGAGTAGCAACATTGCGAGTGTAGAAAGAAAATTTCTAGAGCTGACAGAATTTTTGAAGGAGACTCTTGAAGAAAGGAGGTGCGTAAGCAGAGTGTCAAAGGGAAAGATGGAGAGCTTTCCGATTGGTTAGATTGTACTTCTGGTGTCCCACAAGGCAGTGTCCTAGGGACCTTCCTATTCCCATTAAAGGTACATCACCAGTAGTTCAGGTAGCTAAGTATCTTAGAAATAGCCACAAAATTTGTGAAGATGATCCCAGCTTCAAATTTTATCGAAGTTTGAAGTTTTGTTTTTATCATCTTTGACTTTGACTTTTTTGTTTCATTTGATCGAGGATAAAAAGAAGAAAGAAAGTTAGATGAGTTAGATCAGTAGGCCTAAGTAGATTGGATTACGCAGATATTTTTGGTTCATAGAGTGGGGTCGAAGTTTTTTCGGCTCTTTGCTTGGAGTTCGGGCGACTTTCAGCCTTGTGAGGACAATTGTATAGCTTCTTTGATAGAGTAGCAACATTGCGAGTGTAGAAAGAAAATTTCTAGAGCTGACAGAACTTGTGAAGGAGACTCTTGAAGAAAGGAGGTGCGTCAGCAGAGTGTCAAAGGGAAAGATGGAGAGCTTTCCGATTGGTTAGATTGTACTTCTGGTGTCCCACAAGGCAGTGTCCTAGGGACCTTATTGACCTTAGGATCCGAAATCAATGTTGTCCAATTTACTGAGGTGATGTTTTCGCAAACAGACTTTGTGTAGGCACATACATATCACTAGTAGAGATATGTACCTACTTACCTACACTTTCTATCTTGAAGTAGGTTGGTAGAGGAAAAGAAGACCTTTATAAGCAGATCTACCTACATGGTAAACACAATTTTTCACTAAAAGTATGTTTAAAGGCTTTTTTCCTTCTCTTCTCTCTCTCTCTCCCTCTCCCTCTCTCTCTCTTTCTCTCTCTCTCTCTCTCTCCTTTTCTTCCGAAAAATTTAATTTTGCTTTTTTTCTGTATAATATAAACATTCAGAAAAGAAAACATGTTTGCTTTGGGAATTACAATTTTTTTTAATAAAAAAGAAATAGTATGAAAAATTTACAAGAGGAAGAAGGAAAGGTGAGTGGTGATATTGTTCAGCACATTGCTTCAACGGTATCTCGAATCGACCTGAAAGCAATATTATCCATACACAAGCCGTATTTTATTATCGACCTCTGTGGTACTTTTATGAATTTTCAACTTCAACACCCTCCTGGCTGTGGCTGCCAAAGCGTATTCCATGGTGCCTACCCACAGAACCCCATGCATTAATACTTAAAACATCTCCCTTAACATGAGAGACATAAAGCAAAATTTCACTCATAGGCCTTCTTTCAGATAACCATTGAATTAACACAAGTGGCCCATGGCAGCAAGTGTGGTAGCCTATTATGCCCAAAGAGGAATATCCTTGGTGGAATCAAATAAAAAGAATGAGGATGTTCTTTTTCTTTTACTTCATCGTTTCATTTCTTGAGGTTGTCCACTTTAACATTAATTTTGAACTATTGTGAAGAAAATCTCTAGCTAAACCTGTCCGAGGAAGTAATGGAAATCATAAACGAAATAAGAGAGAGAGGGAGAGAAGGGGAGAGTGAGAGAGGGAGAAGGAGGGAGAGAGAGAAGGGGAGGGTGTGTGTGTGTGAGAGAGAGAGAGAAGGGGAGAGTGGAAAATACAATAAATTTTTACACACACATTCAAGACATAAAGAGTGTAGAAAGATGTAAGAGAGGAAGAGAGAGAGAGAGAGAGAGTGAAAAGTATTTACATATACTTATAGGAACACGATGAGATATATGAAGAAACTAAATAAACCTTATTATTATTATTCTGGATACCAACCATTGCCTAATTTTCAGTGATCCGTTGGGAACTGGGATCGTTCAAAGTGCTATCTCCGCTGATTAGTTTCTATTTTGGAAATGATTTCATGGATGGAGAAGAGAACACCTCCACAAAGTCGAATTGTGGTCTCAGCCATAATTATGTTTGTTTTGTTTGATAAAGGTTAAACTGAATTGCTAAGGTTTTCTTCACAATAGGCCTGATTGGGGCCGGGAAAAGCACGCGTTTGCCCAGAATATGGACACTCATCTGGAATTATTCTGGATACCAACCATTGCCTAATTTTCAGTGATCCGTCGGGAACTGGGATCGTTCAAAGTGCTATCTCCGCTGATTAGTTTCTATTTTGGAAATGATTTCATGGATGGAGAAGAGAACACCTCCACATCCAGAAGGAACCAAAAGGGCTCCTACTTCCCTCATACTCTGCTCTGAAAGCACAAAACTCCTCCCCACCCCCCTCTCCCCTCTCTCTCTCCCTCACCCCCATCACATACGTGAGAGGGAGAGAGAGAGGTGCCTCACACCCCAGCATATAAAACCTATTACATAAAGAAAATAGAGAGAGAGAAAGAGAGAGAAATCAATATCCCCGGGCTGGTAAATCATGCTTATCAGAAGAGAAAGAGAGAGGGAGAGAGCAGGGGGAGGGGGGAAAGAAAGAGAAAGAAAACAGAGGAGGAAGAAGAGTGAGCGTGTGTGTAGGTGGGGGAAAGTTGAAAAGAGAGAGCGAGCAAAAAGAGAGAGAGAGAGAATTTTGAAAAAAATATAAAATAGAGAGAGAGAGCTTTTTCTTCTCTCTCTATCTCTCTGTGCTTCTCTCTCTCTCTCTCTTTTTGAAAAAAAAAATCGTTTTTCCATCTTCGTCTTATTTTCCTCTAAGGGGGAGGGGGGAAAGAAAGAGAAAGAAAACAGAGGAGGAAGAAGAGTGAGCGTGTGTGTAGGTGGGGGAGAGTTGAAAAGAGAGAGAGAGAGAGAATTTTGAAAAAAATATAAAATAGAGAGAGAGAGCTTTTTCTTCTCTCTCTCTCTCTCTCTCTCTCTCTCTCTCTCTCTCTCTCTCTCTCTTTTTTTGTCTTATTTTCCTCTTAAAAAAACTCTTTTTGTAGGTACCTTTCTTTCCCCTTTTTTACCTCTCTCTTTCTCTCTCTCTCTCTCTCTCTCTCATTCATCTCTTGAATTCTACATATTCATACGCAGGATGAAAGGAAAATGAAAGAAGAAAACATGAGAGAGAAAGAAAGAGAGAAAATTCTAGGGATCAGAAAGTTTCCTTTTTTCTTCATATTTTTTCTTTATCAAGAAAAAGAAATACTCCTTTACTTATTCTTATCATAATTATGTACCTATATATACCTATTTATTTACCTACCTATGTACAATTGTACATAATATGTATACCTAGTTAGTACATACGAGTATTATAGTTAGAAAATTCCGATTTTGAAAACTTGGACCGATTCCAAAAAGTTTCTCATAAGACTCATAACTCACAACTTTGTATGGCTTCTTACTATACACATGTACATGGAAGTAACAAGAATTTCCCCAACTTCCTCATACACTTATAGGTAATAGAAAGTAATGAAAATTCGTTGTTTTCAGCAGCGTTCCTGAATGCAACTTTGGATTTCACTTTTTGCAAAATATTGACGTCACAGCAACCATTATAATGGTCACTATACACATGTACATGGAAGTAACAAGAATTTCCCCAACTTCCTCATACACTTATAGGTAATAGAAAGTAATGAGAATTCGTTGTTTTCAGCAGCGTTCCTGAATGCAACTTTGGATTTCACTTTTTGCAAAATATTGACGTCACAGCAACCATTATAATGGTAAGATAAGGTATTTAAAGGTTTTTCTTCTCAAGTGTGACGTCATAGCTTTTGGTAATCTGCTTTAGAAATTTTGATGCTTTTGGCACATCCAGCATCCACTGAAAGAAAGTCCGTTTGTCTTCAAATATAAATAACTCACTCTTATTCAATACAAGTAGGTAGTAGGTATCTACCTGCCTCTAATACCTAACCGGCATTTAGTTACTGATGAAGTGATAACGACTGTTCCTTTAATATAATTCTCTTTGGTCCTTAAAATTTTCATTTCTCTAATACTCGTACATTTATCTTCTTTTTCTTCGTCATGAAGAAGTTCTCCTGTCGATATCGTCCAAATACATAGACAGCTATTTTGCACCTGAATTTTCATCGAACCTGGGACCTTCTGCATGAGAAGCAAGTCAGGTATGTTGAATTTTCACTTTTTTCTTTGTTCGTAACTAATTTTACTTCTCTCTCTCTCTCTCTCTCTCCCCTTTTTTCTCCTCACATATTTTAATGATAATTTGATAATAATACCTAATGTTTACCGTAAAGGAGTTTCTACCTTTACGAACGTAAGAAAGAGAGAGAGAAAGAAAGAGTGAGAGAGAGAGAGGGAAAGAGTGAGAAAGAGCAATATTGTAGGGTACGTCCCCATACTCCTTAGTTCAAAGTTCAAATTCTAAGGAAAGAAAAATAAACCTCTCTCCCTTCGCTCCTTTCCATCTCCCCGTTTCTCATTCTCTCTCTCTATCTCTCTTTAGTCTTTTTCTCTCTCTCCCCAGTTTTTGTCTTTCTCTCTCTCTCTTCGTTCCTTTCTCTCTCCCCCTTTTTCATTCTCTTGCCATCCCTCTTTAATCTATTTCTCCTTTCTTTCTCTCCCTCTCTCTCTCTTTCTTTCTCTCTCTCTCTCTCTCTCTCATGAGCACAGCTTCTTCTTCTGCTTTGTAATCAAATTTTCCTCATTAATTAAATTGCTATTTGTAATAATGCCTAAAAGCAGGGCTGCTCAGGACTTTTTAGTCTCATTCGAGCAGGATAAACAAGGTATATTCTATTCTATTCTCACCAAATATTAGGTGAAAATATGCAAGGCCAGATAATTTTTTAAGTAGATAAAAATTGGAAAGAAGAAGAAACTTTGCCCCTTGGGCCCCGCCCCGGACCGTGCAGAGTAAACACGTGTCTTCAAGTGGGCCAAGGTGGGGGTGCCCCCTGCCCCTGCCCCAAAACGAAGGGGCTCACAAACATCTCAAGATTTTTCCAAATTATTCAAACGAATCATGATTTATAAAACTTTCATGTTCGTAGCCTAGATAACTTGGAGAGTAGCGGGTTTGCATTACAAGCGCTAGGTTGAGGGTTCCTTTCCCGCCCGGGCCGAATGTTCTCGGAACGTCTGGCTTTATTAGCTCATAGGTAGGTCATTCTTATCTTACGAGACCAGGCCGCTGCGGGAATCAAACTCAGCCTTGTGGGGGATTTTTCTTTTTCTGTTTCGCTCCCGGATTATTCGGTCGATCTTGAGGGCTATAATGCTCACAAAGAGGTTAATGTTTGACTTAAAGTAAGAGATTTATATGTATTTAACGAAAACAAAGTGAAGTACCTATTACTTCGAAGGTACCAGGTAATACCTAATTAAAATACTCCCTTGTCAAGAAACAAAAGAATCTGTTACCTACAGAAGAAAAATGAAAGCCAAAGTAGATACTTCTTAGTTATACTTACTGAGAAAAACTAAAGCAGGAATTTACCTACGAAGAAAAATACATATAAGCAGGTAATAATTAAAATTTTAAGTAGGTATCTCTCATAGGGAAAAAAGGGAATTTTCCTAGAAATTTTTAATGCAAAATCTTCAAAGTAGAAAGGAAATGAAGAAGGGAAATAACACGGGGATAGCCAGTGACGTAGCGTGGTTTAATAAAATGGGGAAAGGGAGAAAGGACTCCTCCATCTGTTTATCATAATATGAGTTATCTGAAAATTGGACTTAAGGGGCACTACAAGTTCCCTTTTTTTCCCCTATGAAGATAATATTCTTGTCATATAAAATACAACTTAATAGGTACCTCGAAAATTTTTGACTTAGGAGCCCTTAAAGTTCCCTTTTTTAGAACGAGTTCACCAGCTCACCAAATACGTGAAATACATAAGAATAACACGCGGATAGCCAGTGACGTAGCGCGGTTTAATAAAATGGGGAAAGGGAAAAAGGACTCCTCCATCTGTTTATCATAATACGAGTTATCTGAAAATTGGACTTAAGGGGCACTACAAGTTCCCTTTTTTAGTCCGTCCTTCCTTTATTATTACAATAGTAATAAAAAGGTATAAGGGACGGACTATTGTTCTCCTATGAACTTATGAAGATAATATTCTTGTCATATAAAATACAACTTAGATACCTCGAAAATTTTTGACTTAGGAGCCCTTAAAGTTCCCTTTTTTAGAACGAGTTCACCAGCTCACCAAATACGTGAAATACATAAGAGATAACTAGTAGTTATGTGAACTGTGGACCTCTGTGAATTGATGTTTTAAATCCCTGTACAAAATTTCATAAAAATCGGACCAGACAATCGCGAGTTATAGCCAAACAAACAAACAAACAAACAAACATTCAAATAAAATGCACTACTGTCGAGCTAAAACATGGACCTCACCAGCGTTCGGATTATGACCTTTGCAATTTACCTCTCACGATTAAAAACTCTTAATATGTAATGTTCTAATACATAAGACCTTGTTTAAAGGTCTTATGGGGTGTAAGGGACTTTTCAGTCTCATTCTGGCCGTAGGTATAAGGTATAAGCAATAAGCAGGGTGTATTCTATTCTAAATTGTGTGTTATCTACCCTATTCATAAGAAACAACATTATGGGCTCATACCATAAAATTATCCCGTAATTTTTGAGTATAAGCAATAAGCAGGGTGTGTTCTATTCTAAATTTTGTGTTATCTACCCTATTCATAAGAAACAACAATATGGGCCCATACCATAAAATTATCCCGTAATTTTTGGGATCATTTAATTTTGGGACCCAAAATTATAGGATCACCGAAGGATCCCTTTATTCTGTATTGATGTTTTAAATTCCTGTACAAAATTTCATAAAAATCGGACCAGACAATCGCGAGTTATAGCCAAACAAACAAACAAACATTCAAATGAAATGCACTACTGTCGAGCTAAAACATAGACCTCACCAGCGTTCGGATTATGACCTCTCACGATTAAAAACTCTTAATATTTGTAATGTTCTGCAAGAAAAGTGCATTTGACATCTCCACCAATAAACACGGGAATATTAGTGGAGATGACAAAGTTACCTCGTCTTAACGGAGGAGGGAAACAGGAGAGACAGGGGGGGAAGGGGTAAAAATAATTTGTGAACCATGGAAGAGCGGGGAGAGAGAGGGGAAGGCAGAGGGTGAAAACAGAAGAGTAGGGGAAGAAGGAGGAGAGGGTAAGAAGAGTAGGGGAGGAAAGGGGAAAGAGAGGAGAAGGGAGGGGAAAAAGGGGAGGGGGTCATGTATACTCATTTGAAATTTGCTTTTAAAATTTTATGCTGATTGTGTGTAAATATTTTCCTTCGCAAACCCTCCAAAATTCTCCCCTTCTCTCTCCTCTCTCTCCCCTTTTCCTCTCCCTTCTTCTCCTCCTTCCTCTCTTCCTCTCCTTCTCATCTACTCAGACTTGTTTTTCCAAGCGAGCGAAATTTCGCCTCTCCCTCTTCTACTTCGTTCTTCTCCTCCTCTTCTTGTTTTTCGTCCTCCTTCTTCGCGTCCTCTCCTCTTTTTCCTCTTCCTCCTCTTTTTCTTCTCCGTCTTCTTCTCCCTCTTCTTCTTCTCCTTCGTCTACCGCTGATATTATTTCAAGAATAACCACACTGTGGTAACTCCCTTTCTCTCTCTCTCTCCCTCTCTCGCTCTCTCTCTCTCTCTCTCTCTCTCTCTCTCTCTCCCTCCCCCTCTTCCTGTAGATACCTAGCTAGTTTTCAGTTTTGTTGTATGTATTAGTTTTCGAGGTTTCTTTCAAAATTTTAAACTAGGTAGGTAGCTATAGATACCCGAGTACGTACGTAGCGTAGGTGGCAATGGCTATGCTACCTAGAAATATCAGTTCACCAGTATTTAGTCAGTACATAGGGTAAGTGTACCCTTTATTCGCCCACCTAAAAATCGTACCATTTATTGGCCCACCTGTACCATACGCCACATAAGTCTGAACTGGACGAACTTTTTCAAGATCCAATTTCATAAAAAAAAGGGCTTAAAGACTGCTATCGAACCAAAGCTATTCAAAAATTGTAGTCATAAAAACAAAAATTAGAAAAATAAATTGTATCAAAAATAAATAAATGTGGGCAGGTGGGCCAATAAATGGTACACTTACCCTATGTAACTTATGAAAACACTAGTAGGAGGGATTTTAACTGATAGAGGGAACTGTAACAACGGAGGTCTTATCGTCCCGAAATCGAAGAGAGAAAGAGGTCAGGATAGGAGAAAGCCAGTCGTTTCGAGAACGAACCTTGTCGGTTTAGGGTAAAGTCTGCCCAGGGCAGGCGTACTATCCTACAAGCTCACTAGGCTCGCAAAGGCATATTCATAGAGGAAACAGGTTTATTTTCGTCTGAATAATTATCTAGAAATAAAGGAAGACGGACTAAAAAACCTACCAAAAGGGGCAAAAATCAAGTTCGAATAAAATTGGAAGTTGGAAGTCAACTGTGTTCTGAACTTCCAACTGGAATCCATTTTCCCAAGTGACAGCCATAAATCAAGTTTTGTGCATTAGGAAAAGTTAAATCATTAAAGAGAATTCTTTCTCAACTTTAGGTACCTAATACTATTAAAATATTTATTTATATAATTCTTTTGAATTTTACGTATCTTATTAGAAGTTAAAAGTGATTTATGTACTTAATTACCTACTTACTGATAAAAGTAATTAAACATCTCATTTAAACATCGAATTTTCTCCAAAAAAGTGAATATATTTTGTGCCCTACAGCTAAATTTCCTTTGGATTGCTGTACAAATGGATAATTGAGTGAGCCAATCTTGACACGTTTCGGAGAGCTGAGCTGGCCATCTTCTGGACGTCTGACATGGAAGCAACCTATTGCATAGGAAACGACGTGGACGTGTGCAGAATGTTCGATCAATATTTGTATAAGGTAAGAGAAAATTACTCTTGATTAGAATAGAATTTGAATTGAATGTGGGAAATCCAAAAAGAGCTAACAGACAAAACTGGTTTTTTTTTTTTTTTCAGGAAACGAAAAAACTGTTGTATTTTTCTATTTTTGAACATATGAAAGGCTCTCTCTGGGATTTCTTAAAACATACTTTGTGTTCAAATATTCACATAGGTAGCTCTTGTTGCATTGCATGTGCGCTTGTAGATACCTTCATAATCTGCAATAAACTCATTTCCGAAAATTTGTCAGTTAGCTCTTTTCAGGAAACGAAAAAACTGTTGTATTTTTCTATTTTTGAACATATGAAAGGCTCTCTCTGGGATTTTTTAAAACATACTTTGGGTTCAAATATTCACATAGCTCTTGTTGCATTGCATGTGCGCTTGTAGATACCTTCATAATCTGCAATAAACTCATTTCCGAAAATTTGTCAGTTAGCTCTTTTAGGATTTCCCACATTCAATTGATTTTTTTTTCTTTTTACGGTGGGAGAAAAATTGAATGAAATAGGAGAGAAAGGGAATAGAATAAAATATCCCTTGTTTATTCTGCCAGACTGAGGCTGAAAAGTCCCTGAATAATGAAATATACCTACTTGTTTATTCTGCCAGAATGCGAGTGAAAAGTCCCTTTAAACCCACATTTTAATTTCTAAACAAAGTCTGCAATAGAAAGGTCGAAAAAATAGAGCCAGGTTTTTCTGTTGCATTTTTCTCAATTTAACTAAATTCCCTTTAAGGATAACCTATTTTTATTCTCCTCCTCGTGGTACTTAAAATACCTATTTTTTTCTCTCCACCAGACGGATTAGCTACCTAAAGTTCCTAATTTACATAAAGGTCTGTCAAATAGACAAACTACGTAAACAGAAAATCGTCAAGTATATAAAAAAAAAAAAAAAAAAAAAAAAAAAAAAAAAAAAAACGAGTGAAAAGTCCCTTTACACCCACATTCTAAACAAAGTCTGGAATAGAAAAAAAAAGTATTTAAGGTCCAAATTCTCAAGAAACAATTCTCCACTGATACCAGGATCCGAAGTCCCAACCTCTCCGCCACTGGCGCAAAATTTATGGCGAAGAGAATTCATATTATTATTACTTTCTTTTTTTTATTTATATTTTATTACTATTTTTATTTTTATTACTTATTGCAGTTTTTTAATTAAAAAATAAAAATAGCAAAATGGCAACTTCATACAATAATGGGCAACATAATTAGATAGAAAACTAGACAAGACACAGAAGATAGCATTTAATTAATTTTGTAATCCCGGATTCTTTTTTAATTTATTTTGTGGTCGACTTACCTATTTGTTTACTTTGTTTGATGATAATTTAAGGACTTTTATCTCAGTGACATTTTTTTTTTTTTTTTTAATAAAATTTTATAATATCTCGTATCTTAAATCCTAGATACCTCGTACCTTAAATCCTAGATACCTCGTACCTTAAATCCTATATATCTCGTACCTTAAATCCTAGATACCTCGTACCTTAAATCCTAGATACCTCGTACCTTAAATCCTATATATCTCGTACCTTAAATCCTAGATACCTCGTATCTTAAATCCTAGATACCTCGTACCTTAAATCCTATATACCTCGTACCTTAAATCCTATATAACTCGTACCTTAAATCCTAGATACCTCGTACCTTAAATCCTAGATACCTCGTACCTTTAATCCTAGATAGGTAGTTAGGTAGGTACCTATTTAATAGGGGTACAAGATAACTAGTAGTTATGTGAACTGTGGACCTCTGTGAATTGATGTTTTAAATTCCTGTACAAAATTTCATAAAAATCGGACCAGACAATCGCGAGTTATAGCCAAACAAACAAACAAACATTCAAATGAAATGCACTACTGTCGAGCTAAAACATAGACCTCACCAGCGTTCGGATTATGACCTCTCACGATTAGTTGATGTTTTAAATTCCTGTACAAAATTTCATAAAAATCGGACCAGACAATCGCGAGTTATAGCCAAACAAACATTCAAATGAAATGCACTACTGTCAAGCTAAAACATAGACCTCACCAGCATTCGGATTATGACCTTTGCAATTTACCTCTCACGATTAAAAACTCTTAATATGTAATGTTCTGCAAGAAAAGTGCATTTGACATCTCCACCAATAAACACGGGAATATTAGTGGAGATGACAAAGTTACCTCGTCTTAATTTCAAATCTATGAAAAATGCTAAAATGAAGAACTCACTTCATCTGTCCCACAACAGAACCTAATTATTATTAGAAATTTTGTTCTTCACTATTTAAATAAAACATTATAATATATCCTCACTCTACAAGGATCCAAACAAAACTTTACATAATTTTAAATAATTCCGTCAAAAAAGTTTATTATTTTTTTCCAAAAATTCCATCATGGTTCTCAAGACATAACATTCTTGCGGTCTTGATTGGCATGTTCGCATCAGCGTACGTTATGAGATGATGGATTGGGACGGATAAAAAATTATGAGATATTGAGACCCATATAATCCACTATTCGCTTCAAATGCTTCAAGGGATGCTTTCGACTTAGAATTGCACAACAGAACCTAATTATTATTAGAAATTTTGTTCTTCACTATTTAAATAAAACTTTATAATATATCCTCACTCTACAAGGATCCAATCAAAACTTTACATAATTTTAAATATTTCCAAAAATTCCATCATAGTTCTCAAGACATAACATTCTTGCGGTCTTGATTGGCATGTTCGCATCAGCGTACGTTATGAGATGATGGATAATGGGACGGATAAAAAATTATGAGATATTGAGACCCATATAATCCACTATTCGCTTCAAATGCTTCAAGGGATGCTTTCGACTTAGAATTACTGAAAAAAACTTGAATTATATTCAGGACCTGAAACTCTTTGGTCAAAAACTTTTCATAGAACGCGCTTTTCGAGATTATTAAAAATTACAAAGATTTTACAAAGTAACAAATAGGACCTGAAACTCTTTGGTCAAAAACTTTTCATAGAACGCGCTTTTCGAGATTATTAAAAATTACAAAGATTTTACAAAGTAACAAAAAACATCTTTACAATTTCGTGGTTCTCCATCCAATGCCGAAATTTCTGAGTAAACAGATACGGTATTTTGTCCTTCTTTTCTCTTCCATAAGACCTCCGATGGTATACAGTTCCCTCTATCAAACTTTTTCTTTACATTGACTCAACCTTATCTCACACCTGAAAACCATAGGCCTTTATACCAAGATGACCAATGCCCAAGATCCCAGAAGAGATCAGCGCGAACGACAGGCAAGTTTTAAAGCGCCTAATGGAAAACAAAGCCTTTTCTTTACTATTATTGCAAGCATTTCTCTAATATTATGTATTTTTTTCCTGATGATAAAATTGAATAGTTTCTGAAAAGGACAAACATTGTGAAAAAGAAACAAAGAAAAGCAATCGGGCATGAAAATAGGCCAAACAAGAAAATATAATAAGAGACAATAAATTAGAGATAAAAACAAAAGATAGCATAAAACAAGAAAAGAGGGGAGGGGGAGAGATAATAAAATATGAAGAAAATAATAAATTAATTAGTTCTGATATAAAATGGAGGGAGAGGAGGAAAATTTCTAATGAAAAAGGGGAAGAAAAGGGAGAAAGAGAAATGAGTAAAGGTGCAGTCAGGGATGAAACTTGTAGATACTTTTAGGGGCGAAAATATGTAACCCTGTGATACCCATAAAAGCTGCGAAGATACTACTCTGCCTTATCAGCTTCATGATTTGATGGGTCTTTTGATGAAATTTGGAACACATCTTCAGCGCAGAGAAGAAATTTTGCTGATAAATTTGAGCAATCGGGGGCTTCGTAGGAGCACTTTCCCTCAGTGAGTAGATCAGTTCTAAAACTCACTACTGGCTACTGGGGGTAAAGGGACTTTTTAGTCTCATTCGAGCAGGATAAACAAGGTATATTCTATTCTATTCTCACCAAATATTAGGTGAAAATATGTAAGGCCAGATAATTTTTCAAGTAGATAAAAATTGGAAAGAAGAAGAAAACTTTGCCCCTTGGGGCCCTTAGTTCCGCCCCGGACCGTGCAGAGTAAACACGTGTCTTCAAGTGGGCCAAGGTGGGGGTGCCCTCTGCCCCTGCCCCAAAACGAAGGGGCTCACAAACATCTCAAGATTTTTCCAAATTATTCAAACGAATCATGATTTATAAAACTTTCATTTATTTATTTATTTCAAGGAAAAACAAGCAGGGGGGGGGAACTAAGTATAAAATAAATAGAATTAGAAATTTGAGAAGAATATATTGAAAACTTCAGCTCATTTGGATTTTTAAGATTTCATGCATGTACTCCGAAATCGACTTACCCCTCATTGGGTGACTCAGGCTCCTCACATTATATTAGGCTCATGCACCCTGAATAGGGTTGGGGAAAGCCCTACTCAGGCGGGGGCAGTAGCACGCGATTGCCCATGTCGCCCATCCGAAAACCGACCACGCGTAACGCTGCTCAACCTGAGTGAGCCATTTGGAACTGATGAACTTAATGTGCTATCACCGGTGGCTTAAAATCAACTTACATAGAATTGATTAGGAAATCTCTTGCCTTAGCAAGAAACGCTGAAAAAAGCCTAGCCCACTCAACCCTTTTACATAGAACAATTCAGCCTTCCCGCCTAACCGCTTTAGACAATTGAAATTGCCACACAAAATATCCTTCATGGGCAAAAACACAAATTCACGATTCTGGTCATGCCCCATTTGCTGACCCTCTACGGTTGCGGCAGAAACTTCGAACCCAGGACCTTTCCCCAGCTGGGCCGGACCGTGTGTGCCGATTACTGGAGCAGCACGCCATCCATGCGCCAGTAGTTGAACCAATTTGCCCGGGGTAGTATGTAAATTCCCTATGTGTAAGGACTGTAAGGTTTGTGTTGAGACTACTGTGAATATTCTAACAGACATGACTTTGAATGTAGCGATTGACTTCGATCAGTGGCCGAGAACGAAATAGGTCTTCTGAATTTTTTGACACCAAAATATTTAGTAAACAAAAATTCTCACAAAAAAAGAGGTTTGGTCGAGGGAACTGTAACTGCCCCACCCTGAATACGGTCGGGGAAAGCCCTACTCAGGCGGGGGCAGTAGCACGCGATTGCCCATGTCGCCCATCCGAATACCGACCACGCGTAACGCTGCTTAACTTGAGTGAGCCATTTGGAACTGATGAACTTAATGTGCTATCACCGGTGGCTTAAAATCAACTTACATAGAATTGATTAGGAAATCGCTTGCCTTAGCAAGAAACGCTGAAAAAAGCCTAGCCCACTCAACCCTTTTACATAGAACAGTTCAGCCTTCCCGCCTAACCGCTTTAGCCAATTGAAATTGCCACACAAGATCTCCTTCATGGGCAAAAACACAAATTCACGATTCTGGTCATGCCCCATTTGCTGACCCTCTACGGTTGCGGCAGAAACTTCGAACCCAGGACCTTTCGCCAGCTGGGCCGGACCATGTGTGCCGATTACTGGAGCAGCACGCCATCCATGAGCCAGTGGTTGAACCAATTTGCCCGGGGCAGTATGTAAATTCCCTATGTGTAAGGTTTGTGCCGAGACTACTAACAGACATGAGTTTGAATGTAGCGATTGACTTCAACCAGTGGCTGAGGACGAAATGGGTCAAACCAAATCCTCTAGATCTAGATATCTAGAAGGTCCTAAAGGTCTTCTGAATTTAGACATCGAAATTATTCTTCTTATTATGCCGTCTCCACAAGAAGGTTGGCGATCTGGCAGTATCATCCCTGGGTCTCAGTATTTTAAAAATTTCATCCGCTGGTGATAGACCTGTGCAACGTTTGATATCTCTTAATAACCACATATTTTTGTTGGGCCCGCTGATATCATGTAGACATAAAATAGTAAACAAAAATTCTCACTTTCCCAAAAATGTCCATCATTGAAGATGAAATACTATGTCCGAACCATTTTATTCAGCACCAGAGAACTATGCCTAGCTGATGGGCTGATGAGTTCCAATATGAACGAAACGCGTCCTATACTATTCCATTGAACTACTCCCTCTAAACTGAGGCCAGCCACTCACTATCAGGTAGACCAGACAGGTACACCTGATCAGGTCCGACTGTCAGGTCTACCTGATAGTGTGTTTACTCATCAGGTAGACCTAACAGGCGGAACTTATCAGTTGTACCTGTCAGGTCTACCTGATAATGAGTGGCTGGCCTGACAAACCCTTCGACACTGAAACAATATTGATTAGTCAAGTTTTGACTATAAGGGTAATGAAATAGGCTATCCCCGGGTATACTAATAGGAACTTGGCAGTTCAGGAGGTGAAAGGCCACTAGAACAGGTCATTGGATCAGGAGACTCAAGCCAGGATGCCAACCTGGCTTACCAAGTCGACGCTGATTGGATCAAAACTTTATTATTATTATTACTACTACTACTACTACTACTACTACTTGTAGATATTTACCTATTATTATTATTGATATTATTATTTTCAACTCCTTACAGTTCTTGAGATCACAAAATTATGTTGAAACATTTTCGAGTGAATTTATTTTGCTCTCTCTCTCTCTCTCCCTTCCTTTTGCAAGAGTTTTTCTCTCTGAATAAGAGGGTGGTTCATTCACTGATGTGATTTAGATTAGTTGTCAGAAGGAGAGAAAGAAGGATGAGGAGAAAGAAAAGGAGAAGGCAGAGGAGGAAAAGAAGAAGTTGGAGGAGAGGGAGAAGAAGAAGAAGAAGAAAGAGGAGAAAAAGAATAGTAGAAGAAAAAGGAGAAAAATTTTAGAGGGAGGAGAAGAAGAAGAAAAAGGAGAAGATGAAGGGAAGTAAGAAAAAGGAGGGGGAAAAGGAGAAGAAGAAGAAAAAAGAGAAGGAGAAGATGAAGAATATGAAGAAGAAGGAGAAGAAGAAGTTTATCTCCTTTCTTCTTTCTCCCCCTCGGGTGGAACAAGAAACGAAAATGGGGACGAAAAACATATTCCTAATATAGCCGAAAAAACGCAAGCACCTCTGTAACAGTAATGAGATCCTTTGTAGAAATTGAATAAAACCTTATTATCATTATCCACCCCGTATTTTACATTACTACAAGACCCATTAATAATAATAAACTAATAGCATTGCGAGTAATAATATAAATAACAATAATATGTATATTAATTATGAATTTTTATTAGAATATATCTTGACCAAGAGACTTCGTTTGTCCCGCGGGGGATTTGAGATGGATTATTATTTTCTTTTTTTTTTTCAACACGTTGTTTGCCAGGGGCAATATTTGTCCTAGAGTAGCCTCGTTGCCAGATTGCACGATGGTAGATGTTTTGGGTAGAAGGCAAAAAGTTCGTAGCCTAGTTAGCTTGGAAAGTAGTGAGTCTGAAGTGTAAGCGCTAGGTCGCGGATTCGATTCCCGCCCGGAGCAAATTTTATCCTGAACGGATGAGGTTTGTTCTCGGAACGTTTGGCTTTAGCTCGCGGGAGGTACCGGGTTCAAATCCGTTCTACACCCGGATTAAACGATCTTGAAGGGAAGTGGGAAGATTTTCTTGATTTTTTATGGCAGCATACTCGCGCAGTGAACTCTTCTACCTTAAGCAAAGAAAATGATTTTTGTCGACTAAAGACAGGGCTTTAGTTAACAAAAACAAATTGAATTACCTGTTACTCAGAAAAATACAAAGTAGGTACTAGGTAATACCTAATTAAAATGCACCCTTGTCATGAAACAAAAGAATCTGTTACCTACAGAAGAAAAATGAAAGCCAAAGTAGATACTTCTTACTTAGGTATAGGTACCTACTGAGAAAAACTAAAGCAGGAATTTACCTACGAATAAAAATACATATAAGCAGGTAATAATTAAAATTTTAAGTAGGTATCTCTCATAGGGAAAATAGGGAATTTTCCTAGAAATTTTTAATGCAAAATCTTCAAAGTAGAAAGGAAATAACACGGGGATAGCCAGTGACGTAGCGTGATTTAATAAAATGGGGAAAGGGAGAAAGGACTCCTCCATCTGTTCATCATAATACGAGTTATCTGAAAATTGGACTTAAGGGGCACTACAAGTTCCCTTTTTTTAGTCCGTCCTTCCTTTATTATTACAATAGTAATAAAAAGGTATAAGGGACGGACTATTGTTCCCCTATGAACTTACGAAGATAATATTCTTGTCATATAAAATACAACTTAGATACCTCGAAAATTTTGACTTTGGAGCCCTTAAAGTTCCCTTTTTTAGAACGAGTTCACCAGCTCACCAAATACGTGAAATAAATAAGACCTTGTTTAAAGGTCTTATGGGGTGTAAGGAACTTTTCAGTCTCATTCTGGCCGTAGGTATAAGCAATAAGCTGAATAAGCAGGGTGTACGTATTCTATTCTAAATTGTGTGTTATCTACCCTATTCATAAGAAACAACATTATGGGCTCATACCATAAAATTATCCCGTAATTTTTGGGATCATTTAATTTTGGGACCCAAAATTATAGGATCACCGAAGGATCCCTTTATTCTGTACTGACATGTCGAAACCACGCCACTGATGGCTCAAAGTTTAAGACGAAGAAACCAGGCACGGACAGTGGAGGAGGGAAACAGGAGAGACAGGGGGGGAAGGGGTAAAAATAATTTGTGAACCATGGAAGAGCGGGGGCGAGATAGGGGAAGGCAGAGGGTGAAAACAGAAGAGTAGGGGAAGAAGGAGGAGTAAGGAGAGAAGGGGAAGAAGGAGGAGAGGGTAAGAAGAGTAGGGGAAGAAAGAGAGGGAAGGGGAAAGGAAGGAGAAGAGAGGGGAGGGGAAAAAAGGGGAGGGGGTCATGTATACTCATTTGAAATTTGCTTTTAAAATTTTATGCTGATTGTGTGTAAATATTTTCCTTCGCAAACCCTCCAAAATTCTCCCCTCTCTCCTCTCTCTCCCTTCTCCTCTCCCCTCTTCTCCTCCTTCTTCCCCTCTTCCTCTCCTTCTTCTCATCTACTCAGACTTGTTTTTCCAAGCGAGCGAAATTTCGCCTCTCCCTCTTCTACTTCGTTCTTCTCCTCCTCTTCTTGTTTTTCGTCCTCCTTCTTCGCGTCCTCTCCTCTTTTTCCTCTTCCTCCTCTTTTTCTTCTCCCTCTTCTTCTTCTCCTTCGTCTACCGCTGATATTATTTCAAGAATAACCACACTGTGGTAACTCCCTTTCTCTCTCTCTCCCTCTCTCGCTCTCTCTTTCTCTCTCTCCCCCCCTCCCCCTCTTCCTGTAGATACCTAGCTAGTTTTCAGTTTTGTTGTATGTATTAGTTTTCAAGGTTTCTTTCAAAATTTTAAACTAGGTAGGTAGCTATAGATACCCGAGTACGTACGTAGCGTAGGTGGCAATGGCTATGCTACCTAGAAATATCAGTTCACCAGTATTTAGTCAGTACATAGGGTAAGTGTACCCTTTATTCGCCCACCTAAAAATCGTACCATTTATTGGCCCACCTGTACCATACGCCACATAAGTCTGAACTGGACGAACTTTTTCAAGATCCAATTTCATAAAAAAAAGGGCTTAAAGACTGCTATCGAACCAAAGCTATTCAAAAATTGTAGTCATAAAAACAAAAATTAGAAAAATAAATTGTATCAAAAATAAATAAATGTGGGCAGGTGGGCCAATAAATGGTACACTTACCCTATGTAACTTATGAAAACACTAGTAGGAGGGATTTTAACTGATAGAGGGAACTGTAACAACGGAGGTCTTATCGTCCCGAAATCGAAGAGAGAAAGAGGTCAGGATAGGAGAAAGCCAGTCGTTTCGAGAACGAACCTTGTCGGTTTAGGGTAAAGTCTGCCCAGGGCAGGCGTACTATCCTACAAGCTCACTAGGCTCGCAAAGGCATATTCATAGAGGAAACAGGTTTATTTTCGTCTGAATAATTATCTAGAAATAAAGGAAGACGGACTAAAAAACCTACCAAAAGGGGCAAAAATCAAGTTCGAATAAAATTGGAAGTTGGAAGTCAACTGTGTTCTGAACTTCCAACTGGAATCCATTTTCCCAAGTGACAGCCATAAATCAAGTTTTGTGCATTAGGAAAAGTTAAATCATTAAAGAGAATTCTTCATAGAAATAATAATTAATAATTATAATACCTAATTAAATAAATAACGAAACATAAAAATTGTATAAAAAAAACTTTTGAATAACATTATATAATGGTCTTTTTATTTTTATGTTCCCCCTTATTAAAACTTTTATTTCTAGTTATATGTTGTGGATATACAGGGTGTATTCTAAGTAGAAAGGTCTAGTCCCCCCCCTCCCAAAAGGGGAAACGGGGTGGGCAAAGGAAAAGAAGAAGTAGGTAAAGAAATCAAGAAGGTAGGTAGACAGGCTACTTTAGCTGACGTAGGTGATTTTTTTAGAACACTTTATGTTGCTCACCCTCCCCCCCCCCCCAAAAAAAAATAGTATCTAAATAAATAAATAAAATAATAAACACACATCTTTACACAATTTTATTTTACTGTTTAATGCTAGGAAAATGGCCTAATGGTCAATGTCCCGACATTTGTAAACAACAAAACAACATGCTACATTTGAATTTATTTGAATAAAATTTCAAACTGATCGAAACATTTAATCTGCTCCCCATTTTGATCAGTGTGGGGGTACTCCGGCACCTGCCATCGCGTCCACACAGTACATTTTGTTCAGAGTAATAAAAATAAAAGTTCTGAAAGTATAGAACAAAGTTTTATGAATACATTATACAGGGTCGCTCATACCATCGA
The DNA here is from genome assembly GCF_000475195.1 of Diaphorina citri. NCBI lineage: Eukaryota > Metazoa > Arthropoda > Insecta > Hemiptera > Psyllidae > Diaphorina > Diaphorina citri. The sequence continues at coordinate 21,639 of NW_007378525.1, forward strand.
TATAATGCGATCAATATTCAGGGTGCCTCAGATGGAAGAAGTAAGGAGGAACTGAATTTCAGCGAAAAAGGCGCTGTGATAGAAAGCTTGAGAACACCTTAGGTGTTGAAAGGTTGTCTCTCAAATAATGCATAGTATATTACTCACCTGGGGGGAAAAATCTTCTTATCCTCGTATGCCTTATTTGACAGACCTAAACAGACCTGAGTCTGTGAGACCGTCTTAATCTTAACCCATAAGGGCCGAACTTTTTCTCTCCATTGGATATTGCTAAAATTTAACCGCTTCTAACTCCGGGCCGGTACTGACTAAATATGTTAAATAATAGTGAAAATGGTAGGAAATTTTGTTTTCTAACTGATAGAGATAGACGGATATCCGATACAATCTGATGTGGAGCGACCGAGATATTAGCGAAAAAGAGAGAAGGGTTTTGTCAAGTTCGGTGTGACTTTAATGTAGGCCTCGGCTCTCATGGGTTAACGTGTGTGACGGAAAAAGCTCGAGATTCAAGGTCTAGTATTACACACTAGTATTACATTACGTGATAATAGTGTGTTTCTACCTTTGGGTCTGTCAGACCGTCTAACAGAGCTAAGTCTGTGAGACCGCGGTCTGTCAGACAATCTGAGTGTGCATTAGGTAGGTATTATCTAAAAATGGTGAGAATGAATTTTATCACATCCACCAGTCTGCATTGAAGATGTTCGTATTTTTGGCACATCCACTAAAAATACCATCTCCCGGAAAATGACGCGTTCTTCCTTTCCTCTTAAGGAGACGAGGAGGAAACACTTCCATTTCTTGTCAAAAATGACGTCACTGTTACGTTTTCAATTCAAAATATTTTGAATAGGTCTCCATTGTCCTTCGAGGCTATAATGTACCCCGAAATAGCCCACCAATCTCTCTCTCTCTCTCTCTCTTTCTTTCATTCTCTCTCTCTCTCTCTCTCTCTCTCTCTCTCTCTCTCTCTCTCTCTTCTCATCACGTGAAAATAGTGTGTTTCTACCTTTGGGTCTGTCAGACCCTCTAACAGAGCTAAGTCTGTGAGACCGCGGTCTGTCAGACAATCTGAGCGTGCATTAGGTAGGTATTATCTAAAAATGGTGAGACTGAATTTTATCACATCCACCAATCTGCATTGAAGATGTTCGTATTTTTGGCACATCCACTAAAAATACCATCTCCCGGAAAATCACGCGTTCTTCCTTTCCTCTTAAGGAGACGAGGAGGAAACACATCAAGTTAAACATCCATTTCTTGTCAAAAATGACGTCACTGTTACGTTTTCAATTCAAAATATTTCGAATAGGTCTCCATTGTCCTTCGAGGCTAAATGTACCCCGAAATAGCCCACCAATCTCTCTCTCTTTCTTTCATTCTC
>NW_007378525.1:24217-104626 GCF_000475195.1 Diaphorina citri
AAAAAAAAAATGCCTGATTACTTACACATTTCCATCTTGTGCTCAATTGGGGGACACCTTGTTTCGTGGACGCCCTGTATACTGTCCTTGTTTGATTTGTGATTTATGTGGCTCGATTTAATATTGGAACACAATACCAGAAACGTATCAATTGTATGCAAATTCAGCTTCGGGTTTTAACCTGTTCTGGTTACTGATGGCCCTATTTTGAACGATTTTAAAAATTCATTATTTCAAAGTAACTTCGAGCGAACACTTAAGCCTGGTTGGGGACTTTTAACAGGCAGTAGACCAGCTTAGATCTGGCTAGGGGACTTTAAACAGGGAGTAGACCAGCTTAGTCTGGCTGGGGAACTTTAAACAGGGAGTAGACCAGTTGGAAATATCCTTTGCTAAAGAAATAGCAAAGGTTGAATGCGAAAGGCATTCACTCGTAAAACTTTTGTAGCCAAAACCTAAAGCAATCACCCTACTTAGGCTGATTGAGAGGCTGATGAAAAACGCCGACCATAGATTTAAATTCATGGATTTAAAATTTCGCCGACCATAGATTTAAATTCTATTCCCCTACTTACTACACTACTAGGATTAGGTACCTAAATATGTAGCTCAATAATAACTTGTAGATTTCTAACTGAAGCACAAGCAGGGTTAAACCTAGAAACTGAAATTTCTTTGAAAGTTAATTTACTTTTATGGATCCATATTTTTGGAATGAAAAGATAGAGACAAAAATAGGACCAGCATTTCAAGTTCTCCCAAAAATATACCTAGATCCGTAAAACTTTTTACTCATTTTGGGGTCTCTTCAACCCCAAGGGTTCAACTCACCCCGGTTTACGGTACCTACCCAAAGAGATTCCTATTCTATTCGACTTTATTACTCCCATCAGTCCTAAACTCCTAATTCCCAAATTTCGTTAGGAAGTGTCCCCAAATCGATTCCTGCCTCGAGGGTTTGGTGGTACTTGCCTGATAGTCAGGACGGTGTGGGTTCAATCCCAGCCAAGCTGAGGTGTGAAAATCCGCAATGTTTTCAGAGAATTTGACCACCAATAGTAGTAGGTAGCTTATTTCTGGTGTTAAGGGACTCCTTTTAGTCCTATTTAACTATTAAGCACTATTTGGTACCTATTGTGTTTGTTTGATAAATCTATCCTAACTAGTTTTATCCGCTTTGAAGGACTGTATAAAATTAGACATACATACTTACTCAGCCAAAAACCTAAAGCAATCACCCTACTTAGGCTGATTGAGAGGCTGATGAAAAACGCCGACCATAGATTTAAATTCATAGATTTAAAATTTCGCCGACCATAGATTTAAAATTTCGCCGACCATAGATTTAAATTCTATTCCCCTACTTACTACACTACTAGGAGTAGGTACCTAAATATGTAGATCAATAATAACTTGTAGATTTCTAACTGAAGCACAAGCAGGGTTAAACCTAGAAACTGAAATTTCTTTGAAAGTTAATTTACTTTTATTTATTTCCATTTTCCGTCTCTCTCTCTCTCTCTCTATCTCTATCTCTCTCTCTCTCTCTCTCTCTCTCTCTCTCTCTCTCTCTCTCTCTCTCTCCATTATTATGTCCATTGTTTGTTTTCAGTATAGAATTAGACTAATACAATGTTCAATGATAGAAATCGCTCTCCCCCTCCCTTCCCCCCTTCTCCTCTCGTTGGACTTAATATTAACTACCTTAGGAGAGAGAGAGAGAGAGAGAGAAAATCCAAAAACACGCTGATATAAATACGGAGGCCCAACCAGATACCAACCACGTTCAAAGTTGTTTAACAAATCCCTTATGCTACTCTGGTTTTTTTCACAAAGAACAAAGATATGTCAAATTTCATTTGTCAGTTGTAGCCACGCGACCATAAGGGATAAGGGCGCCAACCAAAAAACCCTTTGGGCCTTTTTCGTACTCATCTGGTAGGTCTCTCATTCCTAGGTACATATTCTATTGTAGAACAATAAAATTATTATTAGTTTTTAGCGCTTTTATGAAGGTCACTTGGCATTGTCAAACTTCAAATCCTTTAGCTAATACCTCCAAAAACCCTCATTACCTATTGATCAATTGAGCATAAAAACCATACAAAGAAATCAAACCACATAACCCTTGGAGACACCATTTCTAACCACATAACCCTTGGAGCTGAATGTAGATTATACAACACCATCCCTTCAAGAATCAGAGATCTCTTATACATAATATTGGTATTCCATCCCTTCAGGTTAAAACTAGCAAACTTTGAAAACTCTAAATTTTGTCACGAATGAAATTCGATGCGTGTTTTGTTTTGACATTAAGTTTTTCCACTGGTCATGATTTTTTATTATTATTATTTTTACGAAAAAATGATTTTAACATTTTGATATTATTTTATTTTTATTAAGTGTTTGATTTCAATAATTTAATAATAATAAACGAGCGATGCTCATTTGAATCCATAATGAGGATGCGATTTAGTTAATCAAAAATTGGATAAATTTATTAAAATTCACAAGAAAACGAAAACATAATACCCGGAACATACAATGAAGCTCGTGTTAAATTATGCTAATTTGTGTGTTGTTTTTCAATGAAAACATTTTCAGTAGTCAGTCAGGTGTCAAATTAACGATTTGGATGATTCGGTAGCCCATAATTTTTCTACTCTGACTGTAAATTTTGAACGAACGATGTGATTTCTGTTTTGCCTCTTTTTTTTTTGCCAAGAGTTTTGAAAGAGGGAACTGTAAGTGCCAAGGTCTTAACGTCTCCAAATCGAAGAGAGAAGGAAGACAGGATAGGAGAAAGCCAGCCTTCCTGAGAGCGAATCTTATCTGTTTAGGATAAACGATAAAATCGCTTGCAATTAAGACGCACTAATATCCAAGCTGACCAGGCTGGTGAAATGACTTTAGCAATTCAGTTAAAAGGCTACCTACATCAATCCCCGAAAAAAGTCTTTGACCATCTGAATTATTTTGGGATAGGGAACCACTTAAGGCCAGGCAGGTTCGGCCAGGGTTCAAGATGAACACTCGAGTGGTGGTCCTAATGAAGCGTATGGTCTACTGGTCTGTAATTTGAGTGATTGGACCACCTCTTAACCACTTAAGGCCAGGCAGGGCCGGCCAGGGTTCAAGATGAACACTCGAGTGGTGGTCCTAATGAAGCGTATGGTCTACTGGTCTGTAATTTGAGTGATTGGACCACCTCCGCAATTCAGTTAAAAGGCTACCTACATCAATCCCCGAGAAAATTCTTTGACCATGTGAATTATTTTGGGATAGGGAACCACTTAAGGCCAGGCAGGGTCAGCCAGGGTTCAAGATGAACACTCGAGTGGTGGTCCTAATGAAGCGTATGGTCTACTGGTCTGTAATTTGAGTGATTGGACCACCTCCAGGTAAAACACAAGGAAACATGTGTGTGCTGCTATTGTGTGCGGTCAGTAGCCATTTGATACCGGTCTTGGTCGCTGCGGAAGCGAAAGATCGCAACGAGGACATTTTACTTTTCCTTCGTCTTCTTATTTTTCGCCTTTACTTATGCGGGGTCGGCGTTTGGAACTTGAACATTTGACTTTTTAACGTAGGAGTTCTGGTCTTTTAATGAAAAAGGATTTTAATTATGGTGATCATGATACCAGACACATTTTACTTTTCCTTCGTCTTCTTATTTTTCGCCTTTACTTATGCGGGGTCGGCCTTTGGAACTTGAAAATTTGACTTTTTAACGTAGGAGTTCTGGTCTTTTAATGAAAAAGGATTTTAATTATGGTGATCATGATACCAGATCGTCTCTGAAAGAGACATTTTACTTTTCCTTCGTCTTCTTATTTTTTGCCTTTATTATGCGGGTTCGGCCTTTGGAACTTGAACATTTGACTTTTTAACGTAGGAGTTCTGGTCTTTTAATGAAAAAGGATTTTAATTATGGTGATCATGATACCAGATCGTCTCTGAAAGACGGGCCATTTTCCTTACTGTTTTCTTCTGGAAAATGTCCTTTCTTTCATAAATATCCTTAAATATTTTATGCTAGGTTAGGTTAATCTAAGGAGGTAGGTATGGGTAGCTTGCCGTAGAATGCAGGGCAAAAAAAAACCCTAGTCACTCAAAATCTTAGCAGTTATACAGTGGACCTTAAACCTCAATCAAAACAATAAATAATTGAATTAATTACCCATAGCTATAAACCAGTGCATGGCAGATAAAAAAGATATATTTTCTTTATTCTGCCTTCACCATTCGGCTACAGCTGAAGCCGCTAAAACAACAACATTACCAATAACTTGCCTTATACTCCACCAACCTACATACACATCCGCGAGTTGCGACTTTTTGGTTCAACAGGGACGATGAAGTTCAATATATTCATGTGTCTATTTCTTTTCTACATGTAGATAATATTCATGTGTCCACATGTAGCTTCGCATGCGAAGAAATTTGAGCTGAAAATATTGTTATTTCTTTTGTAAATTTACCTATCAAAGCAGTTTAGGTAGTTTGATTTTTCAAAATAAATAATTAAATACATAAATACCTACCTTAGGTACATAGGTATACTCACTCCACCAACCTACATACACATCCGCGAGTTTCGACTTTTTGGTTCAACAGGGACGATGAGGTTCAATATATTCATGTGTCTATTTCTTTTCTACATGTAGCCAATATTCATGTGTCCACATGTAGCTTCGCATGCGAAGAAATATGAGCTGAAAATATTGTTATTTCTTTTGTAAATTTACCTATCAAAGCAGTTTAGGTAGTTTGATTTTTTAAAATAAATAATTAAATACATAAATACCTACCTTAGGTACATAGGTATACTAGTAGGTACATATGTTTTAAGTAGGTGAGTACTTGTACAAAATAAGTTCTACTTTTCTTGACATAACCAGCTACCTCCTGTTTACCTGTTTGAAATTTTATTAAAATAATCAAACATTTCTTACTAAAATTTTACCGACTTCGGGATTCGAACCCGCGACCTTTTGGAGCCTACCAGCCGTTTTAATTCCGCCTTCAAAAAACCTCTTTCCTTTTCGTTATCTTCTAAAGTTTATTTATTTCTCATTTAAAATGAAGAAATAATTGCTTCCAGCTAGCATACATATGGAGAGAGAGAAGTAGGGAGGGAGAGAAAGAGAAGGAAAGGGGAAGGAGAGGGAGGAAAAGGAAGAAAGGGAAAGAGAAGTAGGTAGGTATAATAGATGGATGAATGTTTCCAATGACATTTGTTTGGCTTTAAATAATATAAGTTTCCTGTATTTGAGACTCTCAAGGATTATTGGAGGCTTCCTTTCACTCCCATGTAAGGCTGATAATACTAGAGGGAGAAAGAGGTGTGGAAACATGAGAAAGGGTGAGGAAAGAGAGAGAGAGAGCGACACTGAGAAAGGAAGGGAGGTAGAAGAGAGAGTGTGTGGGAGAGAGAGAGAAAACTTATGGAGGGAAAAAGAAAGAGAAAGGAAGAGAGGGATGGAGGGAATTGGATAGAGAGAAATAGAATAGGAACTAGAATGAAAGGAGAGACGAAAAGAGAAACGGGAGGAAGGAAGAAAGAAAGTAGGGAGGGAGAGAGACTGTAAGAAGAGTGAGGAACACAGAGAGAAAGCAAGGTGAGGGAGGGAGGAAGAAAGAAAGGAGAGAGAGAAGTAGGGAGGGAGAGAAAGAGAAGGAAAGGGGAAGGAGAGGGAGGAAAAGGAAGAAAGGGAAAGAGAAGTAGGTAGGTATAATAGATGGATGAATGTTTCCAATGACATTTGTTTGGCTTTAAATAATATAAGTTTCCTGTATTTGAGACTCTCAAGGATTATTGGAGGCTTCCTTTCACTCCCATGTAAGGCTGATAATACCCTTTACTGTTCGGGTAAAACCCGGGTAATAGCCGAATATAATCCGGGTAATTTTTCAAGGTAAGCCTTCAAAAGAAATAATAATAAGAAATAAAGAGGTTTGATTAGAGGGAACTGAAATGGAGATCTTATGGTCCCGAAATCGAATAGAAAGGAGGACAGGATAGAAGAAAGCTCTGATAATACCCTTTACTGTTCGGGTAAAACCCGGGTAATAGCCGAATATTATCCGGGTATTTATTTTCAAGGTAAGCCTTCAAAAGAAATAATAATAAATGAAGAGGTTTGATTAGAGGGAACTGAAATGGAGACCTTATGGTCCCGAAATCGAATAGAAAGGAGGACAGGATAGAAGCTAGCCGTTCCGAGAACGTCAGAAAGAACATTACCTACGACAGTAAGAGTATTTAGGATAAAGTTGGCCCCGGACGGGAATCGAACCTATGACCTAGTACTCATAGGGCAGGGGCGCTACCCTCCAAGCTAACTGAAGAAAGCTAGGCGTTCCGGGAACGTCAGAAAGAACATTATCTACGACAGTACGAGTATTTAGGATAAAGTTGGCCCCGGACGGGAATCGAACCTATGACCTAGTACTCATAGGGCAGGGGCGCTACCCTCCAAGCTAACTAGACTGGCTGATGAGCTTTTAGAATCGTAGACAAGCATGCTCGAAAGTCAACATTCAATAAACAGGAAACTACAATTACATACAATACATAGTGCAGGCCCAACTCGGGTCACCTTAATCATTAGAGGTGCCTCAGTCCCAACTCTGGGCCACCCTATAAACTACTAATTCAGAAAACTCAATAATAGTCGAAGTACCTCAGGCTGTGCTAGGATACCGGGTGTCACAACGAAACTAGAAAATATTTTTAGCGGAGATGTCATCAGAACATCAATTATTTAGGTATTAAAGCGTAGGCACTTTGGAATTAATTACCTATTCATCAATATTTAGACTGCATTTAAACTGCGAGAGTAAAGAGACTTTTCAGTTCTATGCAGTCAGTACAAACAAGGTATTTTCTATTCTATTCAATTTTGTTCTAAAGGTCATCTACCGAATTTGGCTTTACTCGTTTGACCAGTCGTGTTTTGATGAAATCCCAAAGAACAATTTGACCACAAGAAACAAGCAAAGTAAAACGTGCATTTGACATCTCCACCAATAAACACAACAATATTAGTGGAGATGTCAAAACTCGCTCCTCTCAAATTTACCTATTAAAAATAAAGAAGAAGAAAAGAAATGATGGCTGTTTCTTGGCAGATCTCTATTGTGTACTATTAGGTGCGAAAAAAGAGCAGTTGTTATCTCCACCAATTAACAAGTCACTATTAGTGGAGATGCCAAAATTCCCTCTTAGAAGGATAAAAAATGCCTGTTTTTTTATCTACTAGCCCACTACTTTACTCAATCAGAACTTCATTTGGCTCACAGTTTGGGGAAGGAGCATTTATCATCTCCACCAGTAACCACACCACTATTAGTGGAGATGCCAAAATTCCCTCTTAGAAGGATAAAAAAAAACTTCCGATCAACTCACCTGGGGGGGGGGGAAATCTTCTTATCCTCGTATGCCTTATTTGACAGACCTGTGAGTCTGTGAGACCGTCTTAACGTGTGTGACGGAAAAAGCTCGAGATTCAACGTAGAAACACACTAGTATTACATCACGTGATAATAGTGTGCCTCTCTCGCTCTCTCTTTCTCTCTCTCCCCCCCTCCCCCTCTTCCTGTAGATACCTAGCTAGTTTTCAGTTTTGTTGTATTAGTTTTCGAGGTTTCTTTCAAAATTTTCAACTAGGTAGGTATAAGTAGCTATAGATATCTGAGTACATACGTAGCGTAGGTGGCAATGGCTATGCTAACTAGAAATATCAGTTTACCAGTATTAAGTCAGTTTATTTATTTATCAATCATCGTATTACTTTATTCAATTATCCAACTGTACCATTCCTGCTCCGTCCTTTAGTCGGTACAGGTGTAAGTAGGAGGGAAAACACAAGTAGGAGGGATTTTAACTGATAGAGGGAACTGTAACAACGATGGTTTTTTATCGTTCCAAAATCGAAGCGAGAAAGAGGTCAGGAAAGGAGAAAGCCAGTCGTTCCGAGAACGAGCCTTGTCGGTTTAGGGTAAAGTCTGCCCAGGGCAGGCGTGCTATCCTACAAGCTCACTAGGCTGGCAAAGGCATATTCATAGAGGAAACAGGTTTATTTTCGTCTGAATAATTATCTAGAAATAAAGGAAGGACGGACTAAAAAATCAACCAAAAGGGGTAAAAATCAAGTTCGAATAAAATTGGAAGTTGGAAGTCAACTGTGTTCTAAACTTCCAACTGGAATCCATTTTCCCAAGTGACAGCCATAAATCAAGTTTTGTGCATTAGGAAAAGTTAAATCATTAAAGAGAATTCTTGTTTATAGTCTTCGTTTAATATCGCCTCTGCGTTGGATGATCTCTATCTGTCTCACATTATTTCGATCTATGCTCATTGCTGGTCTCCGTTCATCTTTTTTCGGGGAGCAAAATAATAATAATGTCCTCTGTCAATGGGCAAACATTAACTTAATAGCAGCCTGGTGTACGAGTCATTTGAAATTGGAACCAATCTTGAAATTGGACTTTTACGTACCGAGCCAAGTACGTACTCTGCCTCCAAACCAATAGAGAACAAGCTTCTGATAGCTTAAGCAACGTCAGTGCCCGAGTGGGTATCATACAAGGCTTGCAAACCGGAGAGCCCGCGTTCGATTCACGGCGGGGTCGAAGTAGCAACCAGGTATTAATATCAAAATTAAGACACACTCTTATATTATTATGCACTACTCCCTATTGAATCTTCCCTGTGCATTAAGTAATAAATAAAATGTGCTTTCGAGCATTGTAATGAAACCTAAATATTTTTAACAAGTTTGGTGACAATCTTTTTCATGGATGTTTGATGAAAGTTTGAGCACGCAAGAAGATATTTGTTATTTTTTAGGATAAATAGGTTCCGATGTTTTTGCTATTGTGTCGCCAAAATAAAACCTCCCGTCAGATTTTTGAAAGCTCAAGACACCAATATTCAATTTTGTAAATGCAATAAATGTTTACCTTACCTGGAGGACTTTGCGTGTCTAGGAAGACATGCAAAGGAGAGGTGCTGATAAGCTTGTATTTATCGTTCACAGTATATTTCCCGCAAAACATTCATTTTACATCAGCTCTCAACCCTGCAACTTGTGCCGTTTTATAAGGATCCAAAAATAAATCTCTCCATATCCCATTCAATTGTTATAGGTATCAACTTGACTGAAATATGAAGCGTAAAGTTTTGCTGGTTGAAAGTCTGTGACATAGGTACTTTTGTAATCTATCGTTCACAGTATATTTCCCGCAAAACATTCATTTTACATCAGCTTTCAACCCTGCAACTTGTGCCGTTTTATAAGGATCCAAAAATAAATCTCTCCATATCCTATTCAATTGTTATAGGTATCAACTTGACTGAAATATGAAGCGTAAAGTTTTGCTGGTTGAAAGTCTGTGACATAGGTACTTTTGTAATCAAAGCTAAAATTGAGCTGGTGAAAGAAATATTTGGTTCTAAATAATGAAAAAAGTAATTAACACAATTGAGATAAGACAAAATTTATTTTTAAAAGAAAAAAAATCATACTAGTATGATATTAACAAACATGATATTTAACAGTATTTCTTTAAATTAAGTAATTAATTAATGCCCATTTTTTAGATTTTACTCGTTGAACCATATAAAAACAATAATTATTATGCGTATTTTGATCATTTCAATAATATTACATATTCAACATTTTCATACTTTGACATGGATAGTATCTAGCTAGGTAATACATCATTATTATGATCTTTAAAATTGAGTGGGTAGGTAGGTAGGTACATACCTGCCTACTGCTAAAGGAATTTCAATCTTAACATTTCAAATAATATTTTTTTTTTTTTTTTTTTTCTACTGGGTTCAAAATAACATACATAGCTTTATTTGTAAAATAATGTACGTATAATTGCTTAGCTATTGGATATTTCCTTTAAAATAATGGTCTAAAATTTTACCTTTTTTACTAGTCAAGTAGATACTTGTTTCAGATTTCAGGAAAATCTGTTCCAGGATAAGAACAAACCTCAACTCTATGCTACAGTCATTACGTCTAATCCAATCGCTTTTCATTTACATTTCTATCAGGTCACTGAATATTATCATTGCAGTTTTGCAGTAGATACCTGTTTTTTCATTAAACTTACCTGTTCTTTTGACAAAATAAATCACATAGCTACAAGACAGTAGGGAAGAAAATCGGACATCCCAATATTGTGAGTACAATGTGTGATAATACTAAGTTAGAAATATAGTTCTCCTACAAATGACTGTAAAACCTGCAAACCCTACGATTTGTGATACATTTCTATGGTCCGAAATTTTCAGCCAAAATAAATGACATGAATGGAGGAAGAAAATCGGACATCCCAATATTGTGAGTACAATGTGTGATAATACTAAGTTAGAAATATAGTTCTCGTACAAATGACTGTAAAACCTGCAAACCCTACGATTTGTGATACATTTCTATGGTCCGAAATTTTCAGCCAAAATAAATGACATGAATGAATAAATGATAAATACTGCACTGTGTAATATTATGTTGGAAGTATAAACAAAAAATGGACCACTAAAATTAATTAGTTTAGAGTTATATTGTAGTCTACAAAATTTAAATTCCACGAAAAGATATAAAAAGAAATTGTTTGGTTATTTTCATACAAGTCAGGTTTCTTCCTAACCGAATATTTTTAACGATTTTCAAATTTTTTATGACCCACCATGAGCACAAAAAAAATGTTTATAGTCTTCGTTTAATATCGCCTCTGCGTTGGATGATCTCTATCTGTCTCACATTATTTCGATCTATGCTCATTGCCGAGTTGATCTATACTTGAACAGTATTTGAAGTAATTTTCATAGGTTCCTACAAACATTCATTCTTCATTTATGGAAAGTATTGTATTTTCAAGGCAGTTTTCGGAAAGAGTTCCCCATAAGAGTACAAGACAAGTAACTCACTAAAATCTCCATGTTTCATGAGTCGTCATAATTTACATAAGAATACGTAAAATGAGTACATAGATAACAATTTTTGTAAAGTACGGTATAATGTTACAATTATAACGAAAATACATAGAATGTAAATTATTTTAAAAATTAAACTCGATGGAGTAAAAGAAAATGTTGAATTTAAATTTGTTGAGAATAATGAACATCCCTTGGAAAATTGAGAGAAATAAAATGAAAAATAAGGGAAGCACATTTGAATATAAGTAAAGGCTATAATATATTCACAAGCTGTGGGTAGTTTTTAGCTGGACACAATAATATTAGAAGAGCAAATAAATTCAAAGGGGTTGAATCCAAAAAATCAATATCATGCATTTCACGTTTAAAGAATTCACATAATTTCGTGAACATTTTGAGAAGATTAACCTGCTCGGACAAGGAATGGAGATTATTTTCGCGCAATCTAAAAGTTTACTAATTGTGTATAGAATTTCGTTATTACGGCACATACCTACTATTAATGTATCATGTTTATGTACCTTCAGCTCTTGAAAGAAAATTCATATCGGTACCTACTCGAAAAGATGGACGAAAAGTTATCATTCAAAGTATCTACTTCATAAAGGAAAAAATAACATGGGTACCTATATGATATTCTATTATTTTTTGACGCATAGGTACGTCTATATTGCGGTAGTCATTTTTCAGTTGAAGTAAAGAGTAAAGAGAAAATTAATACTTTCCATAATAGAATTATTTCTAGAACTTTCAAACATTTTAATCTGAGTATAAGACAAAGTATGTAGGTTCAAGAAGGACACATTCAACCTATTTATTTTATTATTATTATTTTTAAATATTTTACAAATTACATATTGTACCTAACTATCGTAAAATATCAATTGCACTATTTACACAGTTTATTGAAAATAATAGTCATTGCACTAAAGTTCATTTGTAGTATGGTAATGGATTTGACATAGATTTGCGCTTTCAATTCGGGCCAGCTAAATTCAGCCTTGTAGGCGGAATCTTTAACGTTCGAAGAAGGAACTTCCAAACTTTCATTACATTTGACACCATATCTATACAAGAAAATTACGAACAATTGATTAAAAAATAAAGTAAAAATAAAGGTAAGAAAAATAGTAAAAAACAAAAGTATGGCACTTCATAAACAAAAAACCGGAGGAAACTGGAAAACGAAAAGATTTTTGATCAAAATATAACAACTATCGAAACAAAATACGTCTACTTACTTACAATAGAAGACTGTTGCATCATTGTACACACATTTGTTTATGAGTAATCAATTAAACATTTATAAATTAAGATTAGACATTCTATTAAAATAAAACTACCTAAGTAGCCTTCTACTTCTAGGTGTTTGCTTTTACAGATTTGAGTTGTATTACGGTATTTCAATATTTATTTTTAGCACAAGGATGGGACCATTGATCAGTACAAAAGATAATTAACAAGGACAGTAATATCTATGATGAATTCATGAACTAGTAGATGACAACTGGCAGAGCAAACTAAAGTGTGTAAATGACCAAAATTAAACAACATCTTGTTAAAAAAAAAAAAAAAAACAAATAGTAATACTGTAAGTGTTTAAATTAATGAGATAATACATAATTATTTTATCATATTTATCTACAAACTAAAAATATACTTGAAAATATATCAATGGATCTTGAACTAACTATTATATTACAATAAAGTTTATAATGATTTGTACTATAATTGATTGGATTCGTGCAATAGAATTATTTGTAAATTGTTTTAATTTTTAAATTCTATTTAACTTTAATAGAGGTTTGTGGATCAAGATGCTTTGAATGTAAAATTAAGTTTATTTTGTTAACATAGTCACGTATTTTTGAGCCATTAGCATGTATCTAACATTAATGACAAGCATCTCTAGCAAAAAAACACAAATTAATACAGTTAACTTTTTGATGCTTTGAATGTAAAATTAAGTTTATTTTGTTAACATTGTCACGTATTTTTGAGCCATTAGCATGTATCTAACATTAATGACAAGCATCTCTAGCAAAAAAACACAAATTAATACAGTTAACTTTTGATGTTCTTGCAGGACTTCTGATTAAATAATCATGATCTGCCAATGCAATATCAGTTTATTTGGGTCTTCAGTAAAAACTATAGTCATCAACTGATAGCTGTTACCAATTATTTTTATTCTAAACAATGAATAGAATTCTCAACGATGTTAATAGAATTCTCATGTTAATAATTATAATGTATCACTTGTATTGAGTAACATTAGATTTCTGATGGGGGAAAAGAGGTAGGAAGGTTAGGAACATAATACAGGGAGCTATCTATGCTAAATGATGGTGATAGGTACTTCTAATACGTACAGATTATGTTCATGATACGTATATACTATTTACATTTAAGATAAAACGTCTTTTAAATTAATGTTAGCATTGAGTTAAGATCTAATATCTACTTAGAGGTGATATTCAGGGAAAGGAATCGAAATATACTCGAACTTTTATGATACGTCATATAAAAGTTGATATTCGTACTTAAACCGAAGCGGTTAGGTAGTTATACTTTTTTTATTATGAAGTATACCTACTATACATAGAAAGTAATCTTTTCGGTTCTCGATTTTTGTGACAAATGGTCTACGTAAATGAAGGACGATCAGCCCGTTATTATTGAGAATGGTCTAAATTTCAGGGAAAAGTAATAGGTGAGGTAGGTACTCTTTTCATTTTCTGTATTTTTGAAAAGAGAACAATAGAACAATTTAGCTATCAATAGATAGTTATACAATGATTTTGATATTACGTATATTTACTGAATAATTCTAGACATGAAAAGAAATGACTTTGAGATTCCCTACTTGCACAAAGCTCAGAGTAAGATTCATTAGAAGTACGCAGAGAGCGGAAAGAAGAATAAACAAAAAGTGGCATAGACCTTGTTGAGGAAAAGGAATGTGTAGTGATGACTCAGGAGAATAAACCAAGTCCTGAGAACCACGAAGCCCCCCCACGTACTCATGATGATTAACTTTGGCCGAGCAATGATTATCAATATGAACCAGGTTACCATTACCAGTAATGTTGCTGATGATAACCTGGCGAGTGGAAGAAACGTGGGGGGGCAGGAAGTTTGGGTAATTCGTCACTGTCATAGATTCTTGATATGGATGAGCTGTTGTAAAAGGAAGGTAAGCTTGGTGGGGGGTGGGGAACTGGGTAGAAAGCTGTTGCTGAGAAAGCAGGCCCCTCGAAGTTTCCGAAGGGCCTGCTAGCAAGTTTGGGGAATCCCGTATACAGTTATTATTATTACCCAAAATAGAATCTTTACCAGTATGAAGATTAGTTGAATCAGCTTGCTGCTGTTGCTGCTGCTGTTGTTGCTGCTGTTGAATTTGTTGCTGTTGTTTGGAATTAAAGTTGGGATCCTTCTGAGGATGATGATGCGTGCTGAAGGGTAGAGGGAGAAAGAGGTGTGGAAACATGATAAAGGGTGAGGAAAGAGAGAGAGAGCGACACTGATAAAGGAAGGGAGGTAGAAGAGAGAGTGTGTGGGAGAGAGAGAAAACTTGTGGAGGGAAAAAGAAAGAGAAATGAAGAGAGGGATGGAGGGAATTGGATAGAGAGAAATAGAATAGGAACTAGAATGAAAGGAGAGACGAAAAGAGAAACGGGAGGAAGGAAGGAAGAAAGAAAGTAGGGAGGGAGAGAGACTGTAAGAGGAGTTAGGAACACAGAGAGAAAGCAAGGTGAGAGAGGGAGGAAGAAAGAAATGGAGAGAGAGAAGTAGGGAGGGAGAGAGACTGTAAGAGGAGTTAGGAACACAGAGAGAAAGCAAGGTGAGGGAGGGAGGAAGAAAGAAATGGAGAGAGCTGTTGTTGCTGCTGTTGAATTTGTTGCTGTTGTTTGGAATTAAAGTTGGGATCCTTCTGAGGATGATGATGCGTGCTGATAGGTAATGTGGCAGGATCGGGAATACCACTTTGCTTCACGGCATTCCTATGTAGCGTTGTATTGTAGTGCCTCTTTAGATGACCAGAGCTAGTAAACCATTTATTGCATGCGGTGCAATTGTAGGTTTTGGGTCTGCGAGCCTCATTTGATTTCCAAGATCCTCCAGATTTTGAACTTTTCGTCGGAGGATAAGCTTGTTGAGGTAAGGTGACCTGGGGCTCTGCAGGAGGTGTCAGGGATGTTGAGGACGCCATCGTGAAATCTGACGGTGAAGATATGTTACTGGCTCCATTGTGTTGAGAGATCATGGAAGGAAGAGTATGTGGAAGAGGAAGATTTAGGGGGGCTGCGGGAACTTGCTGTTGTTGTTGTTGTTGCTGCTGCTGCTGTTGTTGTTGTTGCTGTTGTTGCTGCTGTTGCAAGGGAGATGGCAAAGTTGGATTGGAATGTTGAGATGAATCCTGCGTATTCTCCGTATAATACTTTTTGTTCACATGCCAAGGTGACATCATAGGTGACATAGAGTGAGAATGACTATCCTCAGCTTCACTCTTTTCACCTTCTGGAGGCTGATATACATGAACTTTGTGAGAGTCTAAATCTAGTATTTCAGCTTGTGGCTCGCCATCAGCTTTTAACCGGCTGCGATAACCATTGCTTGACCAAATTCTCAGGAAGAATTCAAAGAAATTCATATTGTAAGTATGAAGTGAAAATTAAATATCTTCTAAGTATAATCTAAGTCAGTTAGCACACGGGTAGTCATCGTTTAGAACTAGACGAGGTTTTCTCTAATAATCTGCCCTGTAAAGCACCATAGACGAGACGTAAAATCTACGATAGATTTCTACCCTTGTTGACCAGTTTACTCAAGAAAAAAAAAAAAAAAAAAAAAACAAACGATTGAGACCGAAAAAAAAAAAAAAAAAAAAAAAAAAAAAATCAAACGATTGAGACCGGTATCTCAATTAACTATTAAGTCGTACGTACTTTCCATAAAATAAAAATATCTAACGGGGGCGGAAATTTATCAGGAATATTGTAACAAGTGAAATTGATTGCTTTTTGGTAACGTTTGAATCCACATTATCTCAGTTTAAATATCAAATATCATGGGTAAGGATCGGAATTTCATTTTACTTGATTCATTCTGAAGTGGCAGAATTCTAGGAAGTTCAAACTAATCATAACTATTAATTTTGTTTCAATCTTGTACAACAAAATTGTATATTCTCTACAATTGCCGCGAGCAAAGGAAGTTATAAGAAAACAAATGAGTAGGTGCAATGAATGAAGGTACAACAGAAGAAAAAAAAAAAATAAACAAGATGACATCTTTCAGAAGTATTACTGATGACAGTAATTGTGTTAAGTAAGATGTAAGATCATAGTAGGTATTTTGGGAAATAAAGTTTAAAAAAATCTTCCAATATCAAAATTTACAAAATTCCTTGAAACACTAGAATACACATATTTTTTTAGACTTCAAGATTTCTACATATTATAAAGTCTAAATTTTCTGTTCCTAAATAATTAAAATTGTCACTCACCAGGTAGGTAAGTCAATGAATGAAGGTACAACAGAAGAAAAAAAAATAAACAAGATGACATCTTTCAGAAGTATTACTGATGACAGTAATTGTGTTAAGTAAGATGTAAGATCATAGTAGGTATTCCTGATACCGAGAATTGTAAGGATTTTATACGTGATAAAACAAGGATACCTAGAAATTAAACTAACATATCGATTCATATTTTCTGTCCTTTTTTTTTTGTAGTTCTTTATAGGCATCATGTACTATTCCACGAGATATTCGGGTTTCCTATTTCATATACCTACTTTATTTTTCCGAAGTTTCTGGTACATTATCAAATTTTTACGTAGGTAGGTATTAGATAAGTATTTATGCTTGAATTACTCACTAATGTGTGCTAGTCACAGCAGTCAACCCCTGCCGAAAATTGATCCAGTTTTTCAGATATTTTTTACATTCTTAATTCACATTAATTCCAATATCAATAAGTACCTACCTACCAAATTATTTTACATGTGGAGTCGTAATGTCTTGCGATTTTTGCGAGATGTTAACGTTAACATTGAAATTTGAGAAGATTAAACAATTGGGAACGGAAAAACCAAGCTACTGAAAAAAGTCATAGGTAATTGAGTAGATCAGTAGACTGTAGTTCTTTGATTTTGTAATTATCAATCAAAAAATCATAATAAATCCATAATAGCCTACCAAATACATATACTCGTACAATACGTATCTGTGAGTCGATTTCAAAGTTCACAAAATGAATTCTGAATAGGGCAATCAAAAATAACTAAAACGTAAATTGAATCAAGGACAATGAAGTGCAAGATCTTGAAATTGTAAAGAGATACAAGTTGAAGAGTTTCAGGTACACTATTAAAAAGTAGTTGTAAATAATAAATGAAACTAAAATATTATATCAGTAGACTGATATTTGATGAGGTTTAGAAAATTAGAAACGCCAAAGTTTACAATATTAAACAACATTTTACAATGGCTCATGGTGATACCTACAAGTACATAGGTAACATTTCTTCGTCTTTTCTTCTGTAAAACTCATAGTTAGGTATCTACTAATTTCTGAAAAGAATATGAATAGCACACGATTTTTTTTTTATTTTACTTATAACGAAACTACAATTTTTTTTTATATAGGTACCTATATAATTTTTCAGACTAATAATGTGTGTGTTCTATAGTTCAATGAATTGAATTGAAATAGTTTACTTTATTTTTAACAATAATAGGTACCTACCTAAAATTATACAACAAATTTAATAATAGGACCTCTCTAAAATACAGAACCTTCTGGGAAATGGTGGAGATGTCTTTTCAACCCATATTGGTGGAGATGACTCTTTTCCCTATTCCTAATGTGGGTACTCGGAATTATTCTGTTCATTAGTGGAGATGCCTCTACTCCTATACTTGCACATTGCATCAACTAGAATTTCAAGGCGCTATTAGCACAGCATCTCTCTTTTCCCTATTCCTAATGTGGGTACTGGGAATTATTATTCTGTTCATTAGTGGAGATGCCTCTACTCCTATACTTGCACATTGCATCAACTGGAATTTCAAGGCGCTATTAGCACAGCATCCGTATCAAACTATGATTTAGCAGAGATAAGTCATACTTCATTGAGATAGCGCATTGACCTTGGAGTTTTCAGATGGAGAGGGGATTTATTTTCCCCACTCGGGGAAGAAATCAAAGGAAGAGGTTTTTCCCACAAAAAAGAAAAAAATCCCTCTACATAGCTGTACCAAGCCAGCATTCAGCTAGGTATTTTTATTATATTTTTAACTATGAAAGGATTAATATATTTCTAGAATATTAATTTTTTTTTTCAGGAGTGCCCAAACCCAAACCAGACACCAGCTCAATATGAAAATCCCACATCTACTGAATATGTGGGAAAATTTGTTCCGTGGGAAAAAGCTCTTCCTATTTTTCTCCCCTGTGTCACTTTTTTGGTCAAAAACAAATCAGTCAAGTTTTTGTTTATCTGTTTATTTTTTCAGCACTTTTCATTCCTTTTTTGTCATTAATTAGTTTTTTTTTTCAATTATTAATTAGCTTAATTAATTTCTCACACAAGTGATGTAAGAAGTTCAGTGCTCACTACTTAACTCTCAATTACCATAGCCCAACAATGCAGTATTCAGTACAGGTTTGGGAATACACCACCTTGAAAAAGAAAAATCATTTTAGTTCCCAAAAGGAAAATACAGTTCTAATGAGAAAAACTAACAGGGACAACACTAATCACATGCCTCAATTTTCCAAATTATACAATTACAACACAGAATATAATGAGGTTGAATTTATTAACCTGCATGGGAATTTTAACATAGCACAAGTCTTCATACACAGTTTCATCAGTGTCTCTGATTTGAGGACTCTTAATTGTGAACTGCATCCATTTTGGCTCAACAAAGCCAATACTTTGCAGCATGAAAGAAACAATGATAATATTAAGTATTGAGGTGTAATATTAGAAATCCATAGCACATGTCAAGACTGAATATGCAGAAACTAATAAACCTATATCTTTTCCAGCTTAAAATTTGATTCAAATGCTCTTTCACCCTTATATCAGTTCCTCCGAGGTGCAAAGGAAAGTGAGTGATGTTATCCATAACCTACATGTACCATGCCCACATTTGTCTACATCTTGTATAGGTACCACCCTTATTTTCCACATACACAATGCAATAGTCTTATTTTGATGGCGTAAATGAAAAGGGAACATGGACTCAAAGCATCAATTGAATTGATAGTTCAAATGCTCTTTCACCCTTAAATCAGTTCCTCTGAGGTGCAAAGGAAAGTGAGTGATGTTATCCATAACCTACATGTGCCATGCCCACATTTGTCTACATCTTGTATAGGTACCACATTTATTTTCCACATACACAATGCAATAGTCTTATTTTGATGGCGTAAATGAAAAGGGAACATGGACTCAAAGCATCAATTGAATTGATAAATATACATTATCCTATGTAAGTTTGAAAGGATATATTGATTCACACTTACTTTGTATTCAGACTTTTATAAATATCCTCTTGAGATAGAGTTCTAGGTGGATTGATTGAGAAGCCCCTGTAAAATAGGAAGAAATAAATTAATATCACAAAATTGTCTTGTATGTATGCACATGTGTAGCAATTGATGTCAATCTAAAATTTGTGATAGTATTAAACAATGCATTTGGTGTCAAAAAATTCATCAATAAACTAAAGAATCACTTTAATGCCTAAGTAAGTATAATATTTTTTTATTGTGATAGTATACATATTTCTGGACATGGTCTTCACTTGACTGGAGTGGATTACGGACTGTCCCCTATCTAATGGACGTTAAAAAACAAGACTATAGATAAAAGGACAGACAAGTTGATATATTTCGACCACTACTATGGCCATGCATTTGGTGTCAAAAAATTCATCAATAAACTAAAGAATCACTTTAATGCCTAAGTAAGTATAATATTTTTTTATTAATAAATTATATGTGCCCAGATGCTTAGTGATTTTATATAAAATTAAGTAATGTGGCTATAGTTTCACTTTTCACTCACTTGATGTTTTTTTGCTTCTGAACTTTGGGACATAATGACAGTTTTGATAATGTGTGAAGGACTTTGAAAAAGTCACCGAAGTCAAACAGCATGGATGGTTCAAACAAATCATTCTCGGCAATGTCAAAGTAGTTTCTGCAAATTTGGATGAAGATTCGGATGTTCCTTAGGCATAAAAACTGAAACAATTGGAAATGATTTTGGGTATTGAATGTGATTGTTAAACTCATTAAAATGTTTACCCCTTCACAAGAGTTACTTGATGAAAAGTAACTTCCGGACTTGCATAGAATAACTGATTATTTGTCCAGGTTCAATATCAACCTGTTAGATCTAACTGGTTGATGAAAACCATTGCATATTGGTTCAGTCATTCACATACAGTTACGTACATAAGTACTTGTCATTAATGAACATACTTGGTAACTTGAACATAATACTTAGGTAACTTGAATATTTAACTTACTTGAGCAAGCTGAGGTTTCTGGTTGACCTCTCTCATATCAATACAAGCAGGGTCCAGATTGTTCAGGAGATTACATATGACAACCCCATCCCTCAGAGTCAGGGCTAAGTCTGACATTGAAGCCTCGGACCAGTTAGCTTTGTGATCTTCCCTCAGGACACCACATCTTGTTAGCCAGGCAGCACACTCCCTCCATAGATCATCTGACATGGTTTATAGATTCTAGTGTTGATTACAAAATAGGAAGAAAAAAATCAGCAAAAGGCCAATGAGCAAAATCAATACAGCACCCTTCCAGCTAGCAATGGATATTGCCTGACAGATGATACTGAATACTGCATTGTTGGGCTATGGTAATTGAGAGTTAAGTAGTGAGCACTGAACTTCTTACATCACTTGTGTGAGAAATTAATTAAGCTAATTACCTAACAGATATAAAATAATTTCAAATAGTAAATCATTTTATTATTTACGAATTTCAACTAGTTCGTCTTCATAGATTTTCTGTGGACCAGTACCTGTAGATTGTAGGTAGGTACTCATTTACTGATGTGCAATAGTAGGTAAATAATAATATAATAACAATAATAAAATATGACACAAAAAGAAAATGATAAATTTGAATTCCATAGGTAAGTAAGTCAAAATATGTTATTAGGAATTAGGAACATTGATGAAATGCGAGCAGTTTTTTACAGTCCCTATGAAGAACTCAAAGATTGAAAAGAAGCATGTAATATAAGCTAATTAATATTTGGAAAAAAAAACTAATTAATGACAAAAGAGGAATGAGAACAGGGTCTCCACTCCAAATTTTAAAAAATCACTAGATTCGAGGAAAAAAAATCACTAGATTTGACTTGAAAATCAAATTTGAATTGCATAGGTAAGTAAGTCAAAATATTTTATTAGGAATTAGGAACATTGATGAAATGCGAGCAGTTTTTTACAGTCCCTATGAAGAACTCAAAGATTGAAAAGAAGCATGTAATAGGTATTTCCCAAAAAGTCTATCCCCCCCCTCAATTCAATTCAATTTTAAATTGAACTAATTTTATCATTTTCCCTTCACACCTCCCTAAGAACAAGCAGAATTTCCTTTTGATTTTATATATTTTATATTATTTTAGTTTCATTTATTATTTACAACTACTTTTTAATAGTGTACCTGAAACTCTTCAACTTGTATCTCTTTACAATTTCAATATCTTGCACTTTATTGTCCTTGATTCAATTTACGTTTTAGTTATTTTTGATTGCCCTATTCAGAATTCATTTTGTGAACTTTGAAATCGACTCACAGATACGTATTGTACGAGTATATGTATTTGGTAGGCTATTATGGATATATTATGATTTTTTGATTGATAATGACAAAATCAAAGAACTAAAAAAAAAAAGGACAGAAAATATGAATCGATATGTTAGTTTAATTTCTAGGTATCCTTGTTTTATCACGTATAAAATCCTTACAATTCTCGGTATCAGGAATACCTACTATGATCTTACATCTTACTTAACACAATTACTGTCATCAGTAATACTTCTGAAAGATGTCATCTTGTTTATTTTTTTTTCTTCTGTTGTACCTTCATTCATTGAACCTACTCATTTGTTTTCTTATAACTTCCTTTGCTCGCGGCAATTGTAGAGAATATACAATTTTGTTGTACAAGATTGAAACAAAATTAATAGTTATGATTAGTTTGAACTTCCTAGAATTCTGCCACTTCAGAATAAGTCAAGTAAAATGAAATTCCGATCCTTACCCATGATATTTGATATTTAAACTGAGATAATGTGGATTCAAACGTTACCAAAAAGCAATCAATTTCACTTGTTACAATATTCCTGATAAATTTCCGCCCCCGTTAGATATTTTTATTTTATGGAAAGTACGTACGACTTAATAGTTAATTGAGATACCGGTCTCAATCGTTTGATTTTTTTTTTTTTTTTTTTTTTTTTTTTTTTGTTTAACTAAAGGCGGACGCTATGAAAACCTTTGAACCATTTAGAAGGCGCCTTTCGTTCCTCGTACCTATTGTGTGACACAATTAAAACCGGTCATTTTCTGAACGGAATAAAAATAAATGACTTTTTTGGCCTTAAGAAGTTACTTATTCTTTGCAGTTTTATCCTCAGATATGGATTTTTCACATCTTTTTACGACGCAATCAACTTTTCATTCTTAATTTTTTACCCAAATGCAACTGTGGAGTAGGTAGGTATTAGGTAAGTGGAGTTTTTCCCGAATTCAACACATACCTACCTACCTACCCATAATATAAGACTGATCTTACCTTTTTGGTGTTAATGGGTAAACACTTCTTCATATTGGATAGCTGTCAAATCCCGTATATTATCACCTGTTTGACCACTTACCTACCTGGTGAGTGACAATTTTAATTATTTAGGAACAGAAAATTTAGACTTTATAATATGTAGAAATCTTGAAGTCTAAAAAATATGTGTATTCTAGTGTTTCAAGGAAATTTGTAAATTTTGATATTAGAAGATTTTTTAAACTTTTTTTCCCAAAATAATAAAGAGTAGGGTGAGTTTTCGTATAATGACAAAATTCACTTTATTGGCATGCAGGATAGTGCCTCTTAGTAGGGGTGAGTTAAGAAGGATCGTGGTTTTCGCTCTTGAAGAGGTAGTTGTGGGGGGTGGAGCGTCGAACCTTGGGAACTTGATTTTCAATAAGAGTTCAGGAGTTTAGTTAGTGTCCAGTGAAATGAGTGGACGTTAACCTTCGTATCATGCAGCTCTCTCTCTCTTTTTTGTTTACGTACGAAAATTCGATACGAGTTTCAAATAATTTTGTTTAACTGTTTTCAAGTTTATTTTTGTGGTAACGTATTTTTTTGTTTTGTTTTGAATGTGTTTAGTGACTTTTCTTTTTGTTAAATAATTGTTTTGTGAAAATGATACTATTTTTTATTAGGTAACAATGGCTGAGCCGGCACAAATCCATCAGGGATTACATTGCACAGATTGCGGTGTAATATTTGAAAGTATAAATTCGTTACAAGTACATATTCAATATCATAAAGAAAACTTGTTGATGAAATGGGGAACACCATTCCCCCAAATCAGTCCTCCTTCACCATCCATGACTTCTTTACAAAGTCAATCATTTACACCGTTTTCATCTGTCCACCATGGTAAGGCAGCGGACAGTTATATTTCCTCTACAAAATATGTCCCGGTACAAAATTTGAATGAGCATTCACTTTCCCCGCTACCACTGCGTGGTTATGGAGAATTCAGCAATGGTTATCGCAGCCGGTTAAAAGCTGATGGCGAGCCACAAGCTGAAATACTAGATTTAGACTCTCACAAAGTTCATGTATATCAGCCTCCAGAAGGTGAAAAGAGTGAAGCTGAGGATAGTCATTCTCACTCTATGTCACCTATGATGTCACCTTGGCATGTGAACAAAAAGTATTATACGGAGAATACGCAGGATTCATCTCAACATTCCAATCCAACTTTGCCATCTCCCTTGCAACAGCAGCAACAACAGCAACAACAACAACAGCAGCAACAACAGCAGCAGCAGCAACAACAACAACAACAGCAAGTTCCCGCAGCCCCCCTAAATCTTCCTCTTCCACATACTCTTCCTTCCATGATCTCTCAACACAATGGCAGCAACAACAACAACAACAACAACAACAACAACAACAACAACAGCAAGTTCCCGCAGCCCCCCTAAATCTTCCTCTTCCACATACTCTTCCTTCCATGATCTCTCAACACAATGTTTCGTTTTTTTCTTACAAAATTTGTTTTTCATAGAATGACTGTAAATTGATGGACTTTCATTGAAGTTCTCACCTGGTACCCAAGCTTACAGATTTTTAACTTTGAGATCGAAAGTCATTAATTATAATTATTATGTACCTATTTACTAAATTACTTATTATGATTATAGGACCATCGACTGACAAAAGTTTGACCGGAAAAATATACCAAGGAACTCTTACCGTTGCGTTGGGTACAATCATGAGGAATTCCATCCACCCTGTGACTTTCAGCAATAGGTAAAACATGTCTAGTTAACTGGCTGATTGTCCTTCATTTACGTAGACCATTTGTCACATTTTCTCCTTTTTCTTAAATGAGTGCTTTCTGCATTTCATACACAATTCCAAGTTATGTTTCAGGAATACCTATTCTAATAACATACACGTACAATTCTTGTAATAAAGGGTAGATCACTATGGTGAATCTCATTTGGAATTTCCCTGTTGTTTGAAACCTCGTGATCAAGAGAGCTAGACATGTTTTACCTATTGCTGAAAGTCACAGGGTGGATGGAATTCCTCATGATTGTACCCAACGCAACGGTAAGAGTTCCTTGGTTTATTTTTCCGGTCAAACTTTTGTCGGTCGATGGTCCTATAATCATAATAAGTAATTTAGTAAATTGGTACATAATAATTATAATTAATGACTTTCGATCTTAAAGTTAAAAATCTGTAAGCTTGGGTATCAGGTGAGAACTTCAATGAAAGTCCATCAATTTACAGTCATTCTATAAAAAACAAATTTTGTAAGAAAAAAAACGAAATAATAGTAATACATATAAATCAATGCAATTGTCGTAAGAATAATAGTTTTTTTGAGCTCCATTCCTTTTAATAAATAGGACTAGTAAAAAATTCTCTTTTTTATTTTTTAACTTTTAAAATGAATTTTCATTATTTATTTATTTCTTACAACAATATTTGAAACATAATTGTCTTTTATTTTTTTATATAAGTATATAAAAATCAATAGAAAATTTGATTTTAGTATAATATTGCAATCTTTCATGTATACGATTTAACTATATACCTACTATTTTAAACATTAGTATATAATATGAACATTATTGTAAATAATAATTTAGAAATTAAAGCAATAGAGATAAAAAATGTGATTTATTTTATTTCTATTTTACAATAGTTGTGTTAATATCTAAGAGCTAATTTTATCCAATATCTTCTAACAAAATGCTGTCTCGTTGGACGTTCTTGATTTTCTACTAACTATTCCAAGTACTTATGCATTGTAAATATTGTAACAATTCACAACTTTTCACTTATCTAACAGATATGAAATAATTTCAAATAGTACATCATTTTATTATTTACGAATTTCAACTAGTTCGTCTTCATAGATTTTCTGTGGACCAGTACCTGTAGATTGTAGGTAGGTACTCATTCTATTTTAATTGAGATCTCATTTTTTTCTTTCTTTATTTTTGTTTTTAAAGTGAAATGGAACATGTTAGATACCTCCCTTCTTTTCCAAATAGAATAATGGTCCATCTCCAGGTATTCAATATACTTTTGAACATAAGATTGTACCTACCTAACAAGTATGCAGTACTACTTTGGGGATTTTTTTCATGTAGTCAAATTATATCAAAGGGGAAAGAATCGGTTACAATTTCAACTTAAAAAGAAGATCCTGAAGTGAGTATTGAAGAATAAATAAAATAACTAATAAAGTATGTTTTATGACTGGATATTGCGTCGTATATTATAATATGCACCTCCATACGACCATTATTCTCGAAATATCACTTTATAACTTTTGTATAAATGATATTTAAGTTTTAGATTTAAAATTCGTTGAACTAGAGATTACACAAAGTTTTTATGCTTGTATTATTATTTTAATGGTCACGTTTAAACTCGCAATAAATTTGTAAAGTATGCAACATTACTACTGTATATTATTCATACAAGTTTGTGTTTATGATCAACACAAAAAAAAAAAAAAAAAAAAATATTTTAAAAGTTAAAATTGAAATTCCTTTATTTTAATTGAGATCTCATTTTTTTCTTTCTTTATTTTTGTTTTTAAAGTGAAATGAAACATGTTAGATACCTCCCTTCTTTTCCAAATAGAATAATGGTCCATCTCCAGGTATTCAATATACTTTTGAACATAAGATTGTACCTAAAAGAACTAAAATTAATGAACAATGGACTATAGTTGAATTTCGTAAGCACCGTACACCGTAATACGGTACCTATATTCTATCATAATGTGCATGCTTCAAAGACCACAAAAAACTTTCTCTTGTAAAAGTTGAAGTAATACTTGGTGGTATGTTTTGAACAAAGGTTTTTCACATGGGCTTCATTATGAATCCGACGAATTTAATTTATTTCTTACATTGGTGTGTGCTTGTCCTAATTTTCCTACTTGGAATAAATAATTAATAAACTTTTAAGAAGCTAAAAAATCGAAGAACAAAACCTGTTCAAAACATTGGAAGATAGGTACTCAAGTTTTGTGATAATCTTCAGCAATTTACAATTTCTCGCGAATTTGAACTGAGTCTTATTTCATTTTTCACCGAAAAAAAATTAATCCTCGGACTTAATTTGTGCTTCATTATTTTCATAGTAGGTAGGTACTAAAGAATATTGAAAGTTTTTATTTTTCATTTCCCTAATTAATAGCTCTTAAAATTGATCGCAAGTCTGAAGGCGTGGAGATAGTGAAACACTTGAACAAGCTATGAAAAACGGTTGAGTGTTGAAATTTTTCCTATTTTTGAGTGGTCTGCTTCGAAGCCAGGCACAATTCAATGTTTTGCTCATTGCCTTTGTTTGGTATGCTTCTACTGAGGCTGGTAACTCAATCAGTCTGATTCGAATTTGATTTTGATATTTATTCTGTGTGCCGTCGTCCAAGTTTGAACTGTCTTCATTGTCTGAAATTGGAGGTTGGAAATTTGGTATGAACTATGGATAAGACAAAGTAAATGCAAGTGTAATAAGTAGGCTAGGAGCTTTAATGTTAGTTACATAGAAGCATCTCCACCAATATCAGTAAGAGATGTAGAAGTAGAAATAATAGACAAAGGCTTTAGTCCACCTGTCTTCTTAAGCAATTGCAGTCAGGAAAAATTAACATCATACACACCACAGGCATGTAGAGGTAAAATGTAAGTAATAATAATTTTCATAAGACCTTAAAATATGAGACATTTTGAATCTGATCTTAGAAACATAAATGAGGTACATTTATCGTATATTTCAACATAATTAAACCATGTTAATATACACGTTCGAGGTTGGAGTCATGTTAGAGAAGTACCCATAATATAGCAAATTATGAAAAACTTACTATTGAATGCAGAATATTGTTTCCTTGGTGACATCAAAATACTCATTAATGGTTGGAAGATCAGAGTTTCTGTATCAGAAACCTCTTTACAACGTACCTACAACTAAAAATAAATTTTGTACTTTTGAGCACTCGAGGGAAATACCAAAATCAGTTTTGATTATTTATCTTGTTTCCCAACACCCCAAACAAATTACCTACATACTCGTACTGTAGGTATTGAAATGAAAATCAAAATTGTTGTTTTTAATGTATGTGGAAAAAATCAATATTCTAACAATCATTCTTTTTCAGCAAAAGTTTTTATCAAACTTGAAGATTTTGAAGGACATGTCATGCATAGCATATCAGCAAACTCTACAGAATTGTTCTTTCAGGAAACACGAGTAGGTAGAGTACCGAGCTACATACTAGTGTAGCAATATCACAATCAGTGAAAAACCTGACGGTAATAAATTATATACTATGCACATTGCATATTCATTGAAATCAAGGCGCACATAATCACACAATCGCTGGGAGTACAGACATCTCCACCAATCTCACTTTGTTTGTTGGTGGAGATGGTTGTTTTCCCACTGTTAGATCCTTACCCTCTGCTAGTAGTAAACGGGACAAAGAAAGTTCAAAATACTCCAGTGCACAGCATGTGACTGAAGTTGTTTAATTTTGACTCCATTCAACACTGCCAATATCAATCGGGAAAGTAAGAGAATATTTTTCATTTGAATATCCGATTTATTGGTGGAGATGGTTGTTTTCCCACTGTTAGATCCTTACTCTTCGCTAGTAGTAAACGGGACAAAGAAAGTTCAAAATACTCCAGTGCACAGCGTGTGACTGAAGTTGTTTAATTTTGACTCCATTCAACACTGCCAATATCAATCGGGAAAGTAAGAGAATATTTTTCATTTGAATATCCGTGTTATTAATGTGATGAAAAAGTCCATTATTATTTTACACAAAGACTGCGATACATTGTGTGTGCCAGGCACTGGTATTGCTAATCTTCTGTGTAAGTCTATCAGGTCTTCTTGTACACGTTAACACTACAGTAATAGTGCTTATTAAACTACTCGAATAGGACTGAAAAGTTCCTTTACAGCAACAGTAAAGTTGGGTTCTCAAATAAAATTTCAATGACGATTCCAGAGTAAGTAGCACCTCTTTTGCTGTTTTTAAGGACTTCAATGTTCGTTTTGGATCGAGACGTAGACTTAATCCCGTAAGCCGTCCAAACACTAACGTTGCTTCATTTCTGTGTCCAACTAAACCTGGAACTATGTAACGTGACATTTCCTCTCACAGTTTTCCAATAGCTGTATCGATAAAGCTGACGAAATGGGGCCACACACTGGAAAACATTCCTTGTGCTAGTTTTTTTTCCTCTCTAGATTGCCTCTTATTATAATTTGCGTGATGTCACGAACATAAATGAGGTACATTTATCGTATATTTCAACATAAATAAACCATGTTAATATACACGTTCGAGGTTGGAGTCATGTTAGAGAACTACCCATAATATAGCAAATTATGAAAAACTTACTATTGAATGCAGAATATTGTTTCCTTGGTGACATCAAAATACTCATTAATGGTTGAACTTGTGCCCCCAATGTTCTGCCGGTCGATCTGCAAATAGTAAACCCACAGTTATATTATGGTGGGCAAATTAGAATGACATTCATACCCTTCTCTTAAGAGGATAATTTTGACTAATTTATATAATATGCATTGCAAATTTGCCATATTTCTACCAGGCATCTAGAAAAATAGGTACCTACCTAATACCTATCTACAAAAACGCATTAATTTTTGGTCAACAATGATACCTCGAAATAAATGAAAGTGGGTAGGTACCATTTCCGAGAGATCTTCACTAAACACACCATATGTAATTTATTACAGAATCGGCTAAAACAAAGTCATTTTGTGATTATTGGTTGTAAGTAAAGGACAGAGATTTGGTTTTTAGTTCTAGGTACACAACAAATAAATCTTTGAGCTTTTGTAGTTTGTACAAACCAAATATTAAATGATTTTACCACTTTGCTCTAATAAGTGATTTATGGTTTAAAAAAAGGTTTCAAATTTTTACATTGTAAATATTCAAAGCTCATTGTACCTAAACTTCTGGACCGAATCGTATTTTTGTGTGTAGATTTTTATGATCTTCTTTCTCTTTAACATTGCCTCGATTTGTTTTTAGGTACCTAAAATTCAAACGCCAAAATAATAATATTGGTTTCTTTTCTCAGAGATATATTATTTGAATACCTCCAAATACTTACTCTTTCAACAAGTTATCCGTGGATTCACTGATTTTCTTCTTCTTTCTATTCTTTTTCTTCTTGCCATACCTTTGAGATCTCTGACTTTGCAGAAGGCTCGCGCTTTCACTGCTTTGAGTAGATTCAATCGATTCTTCTTTCACCAACTGATTACGATTGTCTCTTCGTGGTACCTCTTTATGACAATGAAAGTAATTGTTGTTGGAATTTGTTTTTGACCGATCTGTTAGGTATATTTTCGACACCGTCACTTCTGGTGGAGGTTGAAACGACGAGATAAACGATGTTTGGAATTTGATTGAAGGCATCACCATTTTGTGGCGAAAGCTATAGAATTATATCCTCTGTATGATTATTTAATTGACTAGGTATTATTTATTTACCATCCAGATGAGCACTCACAATAGAAAATATTTCTCATTCATACCTAATACCTATTATTATAATTTAGTGTAAATATTACAAAGAGGTGAAAAGTTCGGATTTTATGCAATTTACTCTCTATTTATAAAACAATATTGTTTTCTAACATCAATGAGGTATTTAGTAACTGGCTGTCGGACAGAATAGTATTATTTTTATATGTTAATCCACTTATAAAGTTATTTAGTATAAATTTATTGGTATGCATATGTAGTAGGAAAAGTGTTTTGATTTTTTATTTCAAATGCAAGAGTAACGTGGTTGTCGGACAGATTAGTATTATTTTTATATATTAATCCACTTATAAAGTTATTTAGTATAAATTTATTGGTATGCATATGTAGTAGGAAAAGTGTTTTGATTTTTTATTTCAAATGCAAGTATTGATTTCTGGAATGGACTTTGATCGGAATCATACACACCTATAGGTATTTTTTTTCGTCCCCCATTTTTGTAATTGTTTAGAGTAGAATTACGGGAGGTGTGTTCATTTTAGATATTATGGTTATAAAGCGTCTTCACAATGGTCGATCAGTGTCGATCGACATTGATTGAAATACGTTCACACCATGACCTTTTTAAAAACACGAAATTCTTTTGATCTCACAGCCAACCTCAGTGATGTAGTGGTTAACACGGTGGACTTTCAAGCTGGTTCTCAATTATTGGCTGACTGTACTCCTTAACTAATACCAGCCCGTCCAAATACCAACTACGGACGGTGTTGCTTCTTCAGGGTGCGTCAAGAACTGGTATATTCCACTCCATATAGCTGCTATCTACCTGGCTATGCAATTTATATGATGTAACAACTAGCCTACATTGTATGGATTTCCTACCTGGATTAAGAAGAACCCCTTAACGGACCAAGCCGTAAATATACGGCATTCCGTTTTTCTTCTAAACGGCCCATGACGTATTTATACGTTTTCTGTTTTTTCCCATTTCAATGTAATTTGTGACGGATATGTACAGTGTACAATGGTGGAATCTTTTCAAGCGCTTTCTAAAGAAGTCAATAGAGTGCGTGGCATGTTTTGATTTTTTCCATGTCTCCAGTGTTGCCTTTTTTTATCATCAATTAAGTACTGAGCAACGTAAATATGTACGTCGGTGGGAATTTCAAAAAGTTGTTTTGTTTACCTTGTGTTAATGTGATTTTAGTGCTAAAATAAAAAACAGAAATGAGCAAAAATATGGGTTAGGAAAGTCAAATTCAAAAGAGTAAAAAGTTTTAGACTCAGAATTGACCATACTTTGATGACAAATTAAAAAAAAAATTGGGTCATTTGGGATGATTTTGTTGAAAAAAAACTGGTCCCTTAAGGGGTTAAATATTCAAGTTACCTAAGTATTATGTTCAAGTTACCAAGTATGTTTATTAATGACAAGTACTTATGTACTTAACTGTATGTGAATGACTGAACCAATATGCAATGGTTTTCATCAACCAGTTAGATCTAACAGGTTGATATTGAACCTGGACAAATAATCAGTTATTCTATGCAAGTCCGGAAGTTACTTTTCATCAAGTAACTCTTGTGAAGGGGTAAACATTTTAATGAGTTTAACAATCACATTCAATACCCAAAATCATTTCCAATTGTTTCAGTTTTTATGCCTAAGGAACATCCGAATCTTCATCCAAATTTGCAGAAACTACTTTGACATTGCCGAGAATGATTTGTTTGAACCATCCATGCTGTTTGACTTCGGTGACTTTTTCAAAGTCCTTCACACATTATCAAAACTGTCATTATGTCCCAAAGTTCAGAAGCAAAAAAACATCAAGTGAGTGAAAAGTGAAACTATAGCCACATTACTTAATTTTATATAAAATCACTAAGCATCTGGGCACATATAATTTATTAATAAAAAAATATTATACTTACTTAGGCATTAAAGTGATTCTTTAGTTTATTGATGAATTTTTTGACACCAAATGCATGGCCATAGTAGTGGTCGAAATATATCAACTTGTCTGTCCTTTTATCTATAGTCTTGTTTTTTAACGTCCATTAGATAGGGGACAGTCCGTAATCCACTCCAGTCAAGTGAAGACCATGTCCAGAAATATGTATACTATCACAAATTTTAGATTGACATCAATTGCTACACATGTGCATACATACAAGACAATTTTGTGATATTAATTTATTTCTTCCTATTTTACAGGGGCTTCTCAATCAATCCACCTAGAACTCTATCTCAAGAGGATATTTATAAAAGTCTGAATACAAAGTAAGTGTGAATCAATATATCCTTTCAAACTTACATAGGATAATGTATATTTATCAATTCAATTGATGCTTTGAGTCCATGTTCCCTTTTCATTTACGCCATCAAAATAAGACTATTGCATTGTGTATGTGGAAAATAAATGTGGTACCTATACAAGATGTAGACAAATGTGGGCATGGCACATGTAGGTTATGGATAACATCACTCACTTTCCTTTGCACCTCAGAGGAACTGATTTAAGGGTGAAAGAGCATTTGAACCAAATTTTAAGCTGGAAAAGATATAGGTTTATTAGTTTCTGCATATTCAGTCTTGACATGTGCTATGGATTTCTAATATTAAACCTCAATACTTAATATTATCATTGTTTCTTTCATGCTGCAAAGTATTGGCTTTGTCGAGCCAAAATGGATGCAGTTCACGATTAAGAGTCCTCAAATCAGAGACACTGATGAAACTGTGTATGAAGACTTGTGCTATGTTAAAATTCCCATGCAGGTTAATAAATTCAACCTCATTATATTCTGTGTTGTAATTGTATAATTTGGAAAGTTGAGGCATGTGATTAGTGTTGTCCCCTGTTAGTTTTTCTCATTAGAACTGTATTTTCCTTTTGGGAACTAAAATGATTTTTCTTTTTCAAGATGGTGTATTCCCAAACCTTGCTGTTCAATGGTTGGGAATGTGTCATCTTGGATTTCTTACCACATCATATAGTTTCTAGTGGTTAAACTAATTCCTGTATTTGCCTTTATTAAAAGAGGGGAAAGAGCTTTAGATGAGGGGAAATTGTATTGTTTTGTACAATGCTTATGGTACCTGAGATCAATCAATGTGATTTCTCAATTATTTAGCCTTAAGATACCATGTTTGTTTTGTCTCAGTTTCTGAAAGGAAGTATTACAAGTAAGTTTTTCATTCCTGTTGGTATTATTGTGATTTGTTATGGATGAGCAGAATCTATTTGCCTTTATTAAAAGAGGGGAAAGAGCTTTAGATGAGGGGAAATTGTCTCAGTTTCTGAAAGGAAGTATTACAAGTAAGTTTTTCATTCCTGTTGGTATTATTGTGATTTGTTATGGATGAGCAGAATCAAAAGAGTGAAGGGTAGAATTGATCTCATAAGAATTATAACTTAGGACGTGTGTTTAGATTGATGATTTGATGAATCATAATAGCAGAAAAAAGAACCACGTGTACCTACATAGTTCTGATAAAGTATATTTAGATGCTAAAGAAAATATCCTGCGGCTATATATCAATTAATGAACCAGTTCCCTGTGGATCACTGAAGTTAAGCAACATCCAAAATGTTTGGTATCTGAATAGGTTTGGAACTCCCTTTCTGGCTAATTTGGTCTGCCTTCTCAGGATAATGAATAGGTAGTAGAAATTTCAGGGGGAGGGGGGGGGGAAAGATAGGGGATGTAAATGATCTTAGGTGTTAAATTTTACTGTAGAAAATTTTAAGATGAAGTTTGTATTTCTTACATTATTACTATGATTCACATTTCTGCTTAGAATTGATCTCATAAGAATTATAACTTAGGACGTGTGATAGGGGATGTAAATGATCTTAGGTGTTAAATTTTACTGTAGAAAATTTTAGATTTTCTTGTAGAATATTATATCTTAGCTACTGTAATGTTTTTCTTAGACTTGGTGCCGAATTCACTACCCACATAGGTACTTCTTCAATTTGAGTTTTTAGATGTTTTTCTTCATCTTTCTCAATTTATGTTGCATGATTTGTGTATTTAAAGGAAAAACTAGAAAATTTTAGATTTTCTTGTACAATATTATATCTTAGCTACTGTAATGTTTTTCTTAGACTTGGTGCCGAATTCACTACCCACGTAGGTACTTCTTCAATTTGAGTTTTTAGATGTTTTTCTTCATCTTTCTCAATTTATGTTGCATGATTTGTGTATTTAAAGGAAAAACTTCAAGTAGATACTTAATGTATTGGTGTTGTACTTTCCATTGTGTTATTTATTTTTTATCCTCGGGGTCATTTCCTAAAAATTGATTTAAAATACGATTTGAAGGGTCTAATGTACTTTTTTAACTTCTCAATTCTTACTTTTCACGTACATACATTTTATGTTCAAACTCTTTATTTACATTTAGGTATGAAATCGTTATCATTTCTGTTGTATTTCAGCGTTCAGGTGTATCTCATATTTCGTTGGAATGTTGCATGTTCTATGTAGATATTACTCGGTTTATTACTCTGCTGAGTGCAGTTTTGTTTAGGTATTGGTGATTATTATTTGATTACGCCATTAGCCAGGTAGGCTGGAGTTACTAGGTACGAAACTCTGAAGTTAAGAACCATTGAATGTTGTAAGTATCTGGATGAGTGACCGACTGCTCATCACGTATCATGTGCTTCTGACTATTTCAGGGTGCACTCAGCCTCGTGAGGGTAATTGTGGTTTTGCGAGTCAAAGTGGAGCCAATAAGTTTAAAAAATTGGAGGTGTTTGTTTCCTGGGTATTTCTGAAGGATAATTTAGCAATTTAGGACAATTTAGCAAATTACTTTACTATTTAGTCAGAAAATATTCTGTTTGTTTCCTGGGTATTTCTGAAGGATAATTTAGCAATTTAGGACAATTTAGCAAATTACTTTACTATTTAGTCAGAAAATATTCTGAATTAATCAGGGTTTCAAAATCCGTTGGTAGATTAATTTTCAGAATAAGGTATTGTTTTAACTACCTATAGTTCAGCCTTCATAACATTATTAATCTACGCTAGTTATTCTTTTCTTTTTGTCGCGTTTGCTTCTTTTAATGCTTTTTTTCTGATTCATTTGTTTTCTTGTCCATGTTTTGTACCATACTGATTTTGTTTTGCATGTTGCTTAGTGACGAAGTGTTAATGTTACCACCAAGATGTCCCGTTGGAACAGAATATGAACATAGGAGCTACGATCTTCATGTACGAAACGAAGAAATCTATCAAGACTTGTGTTCTAAAAAGTTTTCTAAAAAGTTACACGTTCATCAGGTACAGTTATTGTTTAAAGTTTTCATTTTATTATTAATTTTATTTTTTTAACCTTTAAGGGTACTAATTTAATTATTGGAGAAAAGAATCGAGGTGCGAAAGTGAGGTCCGAAAAATCATGCCTTAGGCCAGCCACTCACAATCAGGTAGACCTGATTTAGAAGAAAATGCCATGAACCTGAGCTGTTTCCTCCTCAGTCGACACAAACTTCAGCTATTCAGCTGAATTTTTAACCTTTAGGGTACTAATTTAATTATTGGAGAAAAGAATCGAGGTGCGAAAGTGAGGTCCGAAAAATCATGCCTTAGGTAGACCTGATTTAGAAGAAAATGCCATGAACCTGAGCTGTTTCCTCCTCAGTCGACACAAACTTCAGCTATTCAGCTGAACTTTTAGACGAGGAGGATTCAGCTCTATGTTTAGTGTGCTTGTGAGAGAATTGGTATAGAAAAAAAAAATAAATAATAAAAATACCTACCTCTACCTGTTAGGTATACCTGATAAGCACACACACTATTAGGTGCACCTGTCGTCAGGTCTACCTGATGCTGAGTGGCTTAGAATGCTGAGTGGCCTTAGAATGGAATGTTAGGATCAGTGAACATTTTGAGCCCTTGCAGCAAGAAAATAGATTTCTCTCTCCTATTGTTATTATTATTATTTATTTATTGTCTTATTTGCTGAAATGTTCTAATGGCCATGTTTCGCCCCCCCCCCCATCAGCTTTCCACCGTCACCACCGAGAAGAAGGAGTATGTTATCAATGAACTCATAGAAACGGAGAAGAATTACGTGGAAGTATTGGCCACACTGAAGCGGTGTTTCATGATGCCGCTAGAACGATACATAAGGCCGGAAGACTTCAAGATTGTCTTCAGTGGAATCTCGGTAAGTCGTCGGATATTCCTTAAAAAGTTGGTAACTTTTAAGGGTATACACAACACTTGTTAAAAAAACTTAAAATCAATAGGGGATCATTTTCCCCTATGCATGTTCCTTGTAAGAGATTTTGGTCATAAATCTGGGTGTAAGATTTTTTTTCTCACTGAGGAATTGAAATAAGAATATTAAAACGAACAATTTTCCTTTTTTACCCCAACAGGAATTGTACGAAATTCACCTGGGGTTTCATAGTCAACTGAGAAAAGTCATTATTCCTGAGAGTCCCATAAAACTGAGTGAAGTTTTCATCGCCTGGAAAGAGAAGTTCCTCATCTACGGAGACTACTGTGCAAATCTCATCGTAGCCCAGCAAAAAATTCAAGATCTGTGTAGTCGAAATGAAGCCATTAACCAAGCCGTCATTGTAAGTTGATTTTTTTTTTTATCTTAAATGGAGAACAAAATCCACTAGTATTCCAGTAAAATTCGACTACTGTTCCAGTAAAATCATAGAACTTACTCATCTTAAATGGAGAACAAAATCCACTAGTATTCCAGTAAAATTCGACTACTGTTCCAGTAAAATCATAGAACTTACTCGGAAAAAGGTCCCATGGTGACCGAACGAGCCCAAAACCGAACCAGCTTTTATTTGTTTTGAATACTTGCACCAAATTTAATCTTAATGGGATCCGGGATCAAGATCTATGGCTTAGCGTAAGAGAAAAACACACAAACTAAATGTAAAATCATTGAGTTAAAGCTTAGAACTCACTACTTCATAGGTACTTAAAATCTATAATACTTAATTCTCGTTTCAGAAATGTCAAGAAGTAGCCAATAACAACAAATTTAAATTAAGAGATATAATGTCCGTACCCATGCAAAGGATTTTGAAATACCATCTGCTCCTTGAAAAACTCATTGATGAAACCCAAAAAGTAAGTAAAGTCGGTATCAATTATACAGTCAACCAAATCATGAAATTTATTATTTGTCGTAAAGTAGAGCCTTTTAAATGCCTATTTTGCTATCAATGCCCTTTTTACACTTTTAATGCCGCCATTGCATTGGTTGCTTCTCGATGAAAGTAGCTACTTCCCACTAGACCATGGAGGCTACTTAGTTTTGTACTAGTTTTAATGAAATTTAGAATAACTCATATCGGTTGATCATTACAGAGTCATGAAGAATATAGAGATCTAGAAAAGGCTCTGGAAGCTATGGTGGACGTAGCACAGTACATCAATGAAGTGAAGAGGGACAGTGACACGTTGCAAATCATGAGAGATATTCAGGTAAAACAAACAGCTTGGTTTTTGTATATTATTCTATTATATTATATATTATTCTTATTTATATTATAGGTATCTCATGACGTTGTACTATGCATAATTTTGTTCTCTGTACAATTAAATAAATAAAAAATAAATTGCCTGCCTTGGTGGGTTTGATCCCAGCCAAGGCATTCGTAGAATCCATCCTTTAGGGCTGCCCACCCCCACACCTAAGCCTCAGATTTGGGCCTTTTGTGTATGCAGCCAAGGCATGGAATTTTATCCGCATTTATTTGAGAATTTGACCACATTATAATGGAGGTCTAAGGGTTAGGAAATTGAGTCAGAGCATATTTTGTAAGATTAAGTGCAAACAAACTCGGTTGTCTAATTCAATTTCAATTAAATTTTGACTTATATTTTAGTTATCAAACTCGTTTATCTAAATCTAATTCATTTCAATATTGACTTAGATTTTTACTTATATATTTTTCTCAGGCCAGTATATCTGACATGGGCATGAAAGTGAACCACGATCTGAAGGAGTACGGCAAACTGCTGAAAGATGGCGATCTCAAGGTCAAATCTCACCTGGACCACAAGGTCAAAGTCCGATACATTTTCATCTTCGATCAAGTCATTCTAATGTGCAAGACGGTCCGAGGTGATATGTACAGTTTCAAGGAGCTCCTCTATTTGAAGGATTATACCCTGGAAGATAACACCAGCAAGAGGATGACCCCTCGGGATGCGCGATGGACGTTCCAGTGGACTTTGGTGAATAAGTCGGGGAATAGTCCCAACTATACGATATACGCGAGGACTGAGGCTCTCAAACAGAAATGGGTCAAAGCTATTGAAGACGCGTTGTAAGTTTTTTTAGTTAATTATACAGATATTAAACAAACGTTACGTTATAAACCTTGACTGTAAAATGAAACATCTAAGATTCTAAGTATAAACTCGTAGAGTCCAAACGAACTTGAATAATTTTAAACCTCTTTTTTTTGTAGAGATAATATCGAGCCTGCATCATTCAAGAATACGGATCACAAATTTCAAATGCACAGTTTCGAGAAACCCACCACCTGTGCTTACTGTGCCAAATTCCTGAAAGGACGAATATTCCAGGTAAGATTACACTGTGATTTCTCAATTTCTTTAGCCTTAAGGTCGCGGGTTCGATTTCCTTTCAAGGCGAACTCCTAGTCATATAAGGTTCGTCCTTGGAATGGGTGGCTTTCTCCTATTCTGACCTTCTCGTTTCGCTTTCGGGACGATAAGACCTCAGTAGTTAGTTCCCCTCTTAAAAAATTGATAATAATAATCGCCCACCTCTGAGTGGTCAAGACCCTTCCAAGGCGAACTCCTAGTCATATAAGGTTCGTCCTTGGAATGGGTGGCTTTCTCCTATTCTGACCTTCTTCTCTTTTCGCTTTCGGGACGATAAGACCTCAGTAGTTAGTTCCCCTCTTAAAAAATTGATAATAATAATCGCCCACCTCTGAGTGGTCAAGAGCACTCTCAACCTGGAGGTGCTGGGTTCGAATCCCGGCCAGGGCGGAAATTTTCCAGTTAATGGATAGGTGTGGATGTAAGAAGAGCTTCCAAGGTTCATTTTTTTTATAATAAAAATAACCAAATATCTCAATCATCATTTTCTTCCCCCCTCAGGGTTACCGCTGTGACGAGTGCTACCTGGCGTGTCACAAGCATACTTTCGCTTTGAAAAAGTGCAATTTCTGTATACACTTATGCTTACAATACCATGCAATTTAACATGATTTTAAACAGTACTTGAGCATCGAATGTACAATAATCGGCAATTTAGTAGTAATTTACAAAATACCTAGTTTAACAACGTACCCACCTGAGAAAAGAAAATTTCAAAATTAGAACAATCTTTTAAATTGAATTTTTAGAATTAGGTTCTTTTTCTAGAATAGGATCTGTTTGGAAAATGAAAACTACCTCTGTTTTGTTATCCGAAAAATCTCCGAAAGTAAAAAATTAAAATCCCTTGTTGTGAATAACTTTAATATAATGTAGTTATCTATCTATGTATGTAAACTAAAAATTAAAACTTGTTACCCTGTCGTCTGTCTGTGTGTCTGACCCCATAGAAGGACTTATCCAAACTTGGTCGACCTACAATATATCAAATTAAAGGTCTTTTTACCATTTTGCCTAAAATTTTTCCTGTGCTATTTTCTTTACGTTTATATTTTTTGAAAACTCCGCCTAAACACTACTTGTATGTACAATGTACTCATACATGCCATAGCACTTAGCTTTTTTTTAATACGATAGGTAAATAAGAAAGGTACCTATTCAAACTTTTCTCAATCTCTATGCATTATGTGTAGGTGTAAAAATAAACATTGATCAATATCTCTATACGTATTGTTTGGAAAGACTATGTTAAAGAAAGTGTTCTAAGAATGAACCTGCCTAAATTAACCAAAAGATTTGTTGCACGTTAGACTCAATCACATCCCACAGGTTCGATTCCCGTGACAAAGCACGTATAGGCTGATGTGAAAGAAAAACTTTAAAGGACACCAACATTGAGTATTTTGAAACTCGTACTCAAGATTTTGCACCTTAATCACCTACAAAATTTCCTTTTATCGCTAGGAATACGCACATTACAAAAGAAAGAACTACGATACATGACGATGGACCTATAAATTTCAATACACAACATTGAGTATTTTGAAACTCGTACTCAAGATTTTGCACCTTCATCACCTACAAAATTTCCTTTTATCGCTAGGAATACGCACATTACAAAAGAAAGAACTACGATACATGACGATGGACCTATAAATTTCTCAGTTTAGTGCTGTAAAATTTCACTTTAATTTACTACATAAGTTTGCTTTCACAGTTTTCATAATAGAATTTACGAGCGTGATAATGGTCCGGCCTAGTTACTAGTGTATATTTATAGGGTGTTCTCTTGCAAGATTGATAGAGCTTTAAATAACTGCCCAAGTGTGTAAGTCGATAGTGTTATTTTTCTTTCCATTACACAATGATAATTTGAAATCTGAACAGGAGAATGGCAATTTTCACTAGTATTCTCAATTTAAAGTTCCATCTATTTTTTCTTCTTCTTTGGTTCTTCTAAAAACCAAAGTTCTCAACAATAAAACAACTTCATAATATGAATTTTGCGATAGAAGATCAGAGTTTCTGTATCACAAACCTCTTTACAACGTACAACCAAAAATAAATTTTGTACTTTTGAGCACTCGAAGGAAATAGCAAAATCAGTTTTGATTACATATTTATCTTGTTTCCCAACACCCCAAACAAATTACCTACACACTCGTACTGTAGGTATTGAAATGAAAATCAAAATTGTTGTTTTTAATGTACCTATGTGGAAAAAATCAATATTCTAACAATCATTCTTTTTCAGCAAAAGTTTTTACCAAACTTGACGATTTTGAAGGACATGTCATGCATAGCATATCAGCAAACTCTACAGCATTGTTCATTCAGGAAACACGAGTACGTAGAGTACCGAGCTACATACTAGTGTAGCAATATCACAATCAGTGAAAAACCTGACGGTAATAAATTATATACTATGCACATTGCATATTCATTGAAATCAAGGCGCACATAATCACACAATCGCTGGGAGTACAGACATCTCCACCAATCTCACTTTGTTTGTTGGTGGAGATGGTTGTTTTCCCACTGTTAGATCCTTACTCTTCGCTAGTAGTAAACGGGACAAAGAAAGTTCAAAATACTCCAGTGCACAGCGTGTGACTGAAGTTGTTTAATTTTGACTCCATTCAACACTGCCAATATCAATCGGGAAAGTAAGAGAATATTTTTCATTTGAATATCCGTGTTATTAATGTGATGAAAAAGTCCATTATTATTTTACACAAAGACTGCGATACATTGTGTGTGCCAGGCACTGGTATTGCTAATCTTCTGTGTAAGTCTATCAGGTCTTCTTGTACACGTTAACACTACAGTAATAGTGCTTATTAAACTACTCGAATAGGACTGAAAAGTTCCTTTACAGCAACAGTAAAGTTGGGTTCTCAAATAAAATTTCAATGACGATTCCAGAGTAAGTAGCACCTCTTTTGCTGTTTTTAAGGACTTCAATGTTCGTTTTGGATCGAGACGTAGACTTAATCCCGTAAGCCGTCCAAACACT
Organism: Diaphorina citri; assembly: GCF_000475195.1. Lineage (NCBI taxonomy): Eukaryota > Metazoa > Arthropoda > Insecta > Hemiptera > Psyllidae > Diaphorina > Diaphorina citri. The sequence continues at coordinate 66,191 of NW_007378525.1, forward strand.
AACGTTGCTTCATTTCTGTGTCCAACTAAACCTGGAACTATGTAACGTGACATTTCCTCTCACAGTTTTCCAATAGCTGTATCGATAAAGCTGACGAAATGGGGCCACATTAACACTACAGTAATATTGCTTATTAAACTACTCAAATAGGACTGAAAAGTTCCTTTACAGCAACAGTAAAGTTGGGTTCTCAAATAAAATTTCAATGACGATTCCAGAGTAAGTATTACCTCTTTTGCTGTTTTTAAGGACTTCAATGTTCGTTTTGGATCGTAGACCTAATCCCGTAAGCCGTCCAAACACAAGCTTAATTTCTGTGTCCAACTAGACCTGGAACTATGTAACGTGACATTTCCTCTCACAGTTTTCCAATAGCTGTATCGATAAAGCTGACAAAATGGGGCCACACACTGGAAAACATTCCTTGTGCTAGTTTTTTTTCCTCTCTAGATTGCCTCTTATTATAATTTGCGTGATGTCACGTTAATGTTACCATAACCATTGATGCTATTCCTTGTCAACTATTCGTTCCATTGTTCCCCCGGATTATTTTTCTTCCTTTCTTTTTTTCTCAAAAAAACTTTTCTTTTATAACTTAATTACTTGTATTTAATTTCCTTCTGAAGGTGTATTATTATAAAATCCAGGCACACAAAAGATATATTGTATACAAAAACACAAAACTTGTAAGCCATAATTTGAGTTTCAAAAATGAGGTATGCATGCAGTCTGATAGTCTAACCCTAACTAAAGCACAACATGCAGGCAAAGTTTTTAACTTTTTTTGAACAGCTCATAAAATATGAGGGAATAAAAATGTAAAGGATATTGTTTGAAAAGAATAAGTTCGCGGGAATATTGGAATCTACTTATCGCTGAAGAAAAATTATACAAAATTCTTTCTGCCTATATAAAACTAGTAACTTTGTAGTTCCAATGTGATTTTCTCAGAGAGTTGGAAAAGTACAAAATATCTTGTTGAATGGGATTGCACACGAATTATTTTAGTATTATAAAGAAGAAAAAATGATACCTACTTATATGTACCTAGGTACCTAAAGTATTAAGTACGATTTCTCTTTTCCTTAGGGCAAATTTTTATACTTATCGACACTTGACACTCTAAGTAGAAGATCCTTGTACCTAGATAAGTAATAAAAAATATCTTATAACTTATTCCATATGAGAACAGGTAGAGCTCAATATAAAGTTACAGCTTTTGTGTCAATCTCCTCGAAAGAAGGGAAAGTCATAGAGCTAACAATCCTATCGCGATAAATCTACGAGATATCCGTAAATTGAGAGAACAGAAAGAGGAAATATTATTTTTACATTCATAACACAAAGGTTGTAGTGTGATAATAAAACTTTTTTTTTTTGAAGGGTACAAAAGCCTCAAGCAAGTTTCAATTGAACAATAATACTATTTATTTGTATCCGGTGTCGTGCTAATTCCACAGGAAAAAAGTTTCCAATTGACTTTTTTTAGTTCTGTATCGAAATTAGGACTTTTTGAGGTAAAAAATGTAATGGATCAAAATTATTGATATCTGGAATGGACTTTGATCGGAATCATACATACCTGGTATGTTCCAGTCAATATAGCTGCTATCTACCTGGCTATGCAATTTATATGATGTAACAACTAGCCTACATTGTATGGATTTCCTACCTGGATTAAGAAGAATTTTTATTCTTCTTAATCCAGGTAGCAATTAATAGTAAATACTTACAAGTTGTAATTCTTGAAAAGTGACAAATGGTTCTCACTTTCCTCGTACTATCAGTGCCTACATACTTACTAAGTAAGAACTCATGGAATATTTTTTCTTCCTTTTATTAGAAATCATTCTGATTTATTGCGTGAGATCTTGTCAATTATGTCAATAAGAAATAGTTCTAAAATGTTTAATTCATGGCTACCGAGTATTTGATGTCAATTGAGCAAATACCTAAGTAATTTCATGTCTATCTACTTATTTTCTATTTATCCAAGTGTACATTTATTTTATTTACTCTAGCTCTCACTTGATTTAGAAATATTACCTAGATATATCTACAAATCTAAATCTTTAATCGTCATAAAGCTGAGAGCCTCTTCACAATTTTTTGTGGACATCACAGCATTACTAAAAGCCTCCTCTGCTAATTTTATTCTGATAAATCTACAATTTTTCTTTCTGATTAGATCTATCTCTAAGTATTACTTATTTTCTAATTATCCAAGTGTACATTTATTTTATTTACTCTAGCTCTCACTTAATTTCGAAATATTACCTAGATATACCTACAAATCTACCTAGATATACCTACAAATCTAAATCTTTAATCGTCATAAAGCTGAGAGCCTCCACAATTTTTTGTGGACATCACAGCATTACTAAAAGCCTCCTCTGCTAATTTTATTCTGATAAATCTACAATTTTTCTTTCTGATTAGTCAAATGCAATGGAAAAATACTTGTAAATGTGACGATAACTCGTGTGTAAGTGTAAGTATATTCCCATATATCTGTCGTGCGAACAAAAAATATTCAAATACATTGTTTTCCTCAGAGTACAAATAAACAGACAAAATAAATATGGGATAATGTTACAATAAATTACACGAAAAACAAAAGAAACATAAACATCCGATAATACTCATGAATATCACATAGTATCTGTTTTCAAATAAATAAAACTTAAAGGAAGAAATAAATATCCAATATCAAAAATACATACTTGTTGTGAGCTAATAAAATATTGTTCGATAGAAAAAATTCGAGACTGAAATTTAAATACACGTTTGTGATGAGTGAAATAAAAAAAGAGTACTTTATATTAAACTGTAATAGAATCTTTACGGTTTTAATAATGACATAACACTGCAGGTAGGTACGGTTTTGCCATTTAAAATACGATATCTCCCCAGTTTTATTTTTTTAAAAGCTCGCGTGATTCGTAAGTAACTATCTATTATACAGTAGTAAACTCATCCTCGTGTCAAAAGTTTATTTAAAGGTAAACCTTGCTACATTATGATAACAATTATTATTTTTAATTTAATATACAGGGGGTATTAGCAAAACACCGACACGACTTTCGCTTAGAAAAAGTGCGATTTCTGTATACATCACTTATGCTTACAATACCATGCAATTTAACATGATTTTAAACAGTACTTGAGCATCGAATGTAAAATAATCGGCAATTTAGTAGTAATTTACAAAATACCTAGTTTAACAACGTACCCACTTGAGAAAAGAAAATTTCAAAATTAGAACAATCTTTTAAATTGAATTTTTAGAATTAGGTTCTTTTCCAAGATAGGATCTGTTTGGAAAATGAAAACTACCTCTGTTTTGTTATCCGAAAAATCTCCGAAAGTAAAAAAATTAAAATCCCTTGTTGTGAATAACTTTAATATAATGTAGTTATCTATCTATGTATGTAAACTAAAAATTAAAACTTGTTACCAAAGTATTATCAAGAGCTGAGTTGAAAAAAAGCGAAACAACAAGTATTATTTATTACTAGAAATGCACTTTCAAAAAGTTTTCCTTTGCCTAAAATTTTTCCTGTGCTATTTTCTTTACATTTATATTTTTTGAAAACTCCGCCTAAACACTACTTGTATGTACAACGTACTCATACATGCCATAGCACTTAGCTTTTTTTTAATACGATAGGTAAATAAGAAAGGTACCTATTCAAACTTTTCTCAATCTCTATTTCTGATTAGTAGTATAGCTCCTAAATTGGCTTTGCGAGTCTGAATGCAACCTATATTTCAAGAATAGAGCAAAAAAAATTGACTTTGCCGGTAATCGAACCCGGGACCTCCGCTCTGCAAGCCTAGTGTTATACCCACTCGGTCATGGATGTTGCTTATTACGTAGATATACAAAACAATAAACAATACCTACTTATTCCTAATTAATATTTAATTTTCATTGTTTTATTTAGATTTTAAAATGTTTTTTTTCCAACAGAAGTTTTTCAACTTAAATTAGGACTGAACCTTCTTTCTTAATTTAAAGGGTACGGATTTTTTTTAATATGTATGAGATATACAAAACAATACCTACTTGTTCCTAATTAATATTTAATTTTCATTGTTTTATTTAGATTTTAAAATGTTTTTTTTTTCCAACAGAAGTTTTTCAACTTAAATTAGGACTGAACCTTCTTTCTTAATTTAAAGGGTACGGATTTTTTTTTTAATATGTATAAAAAAATAAAGGATTTAAGGTATATTTTTTTCGTTCTTTGAGATGCCATTCTTCTAGTGAATATATTAATGCGAATTAAAGTTTCAGCTAGTTTTCCATGCAATGTTTTAAGAGTGTTGAATTTTGAATATAAATTTTAGAATGATTTTGTGCTGAAGTTGTGAAAAGGGCGTTCACAATTGAATGGTAGATATTATTTAAAGTAAGGTACAATATTATCTAGACGAAGCAGGAGCACGAGCTCTGAGCAGTTAAGCAAAGGGGTAGGTACACTGTTTTATTATGTATATCGGACGTCCACTCTTCCTCAGCCCTCTTTTTCTTTTCCATCTTTTTCTCTCTTATTTTCCAACTCTCTCTCTCTTTCTGCACTCTTGTGACCAAGGCTCAACAATCGATTGACCCCCTCAGTTCCTTGCTTCTTGCTTCTCCTTGCGCCAAATTCACTTGTCACCCCACTCTCTGGGTTATCTGAATAATATACAACGGAGAGGAGAGCACGGCGAATTCTTGGCTTGCTATAGAATAATATTATTTTCTACTTTGAAATCTCACAATATTTTCCCCGTACAAATTGTCTATCTCATCTACCTATGTTTCAAAAAGCTCCATTTGAAATATGTAGTACGAACAGTCGCTTTTTGGTTGTTATTTTTTCATTTTGATTTTTTGGACCTTCAACTTTCTTCCCAAAGAAAAAATAACAAAAATCAAACTAGTGGGGTTGATCGATAAATAAGTATAAGATTTGGTAAATACTTGCATGATGATCAATCTGGCGATGAGAGATCGATACGATAACAGATCCAGGTAAAAATACCAAGTGATATTTTCAGTTCTTGCGTGCCACTGACCACTCATCAATCAATTAATACTTGATACCAGAATTTATTCGATAGCTTAAGGAATACGATAAAGTGGACATTAAGCACATAAAAACACAAAGAAAGAAACAAAAAGTCCAATTGGAAGCAATTTTGTATCCATCAAAATGATAAAAAAAAAGTCTCTATGCGATTCAGAACATTAAACTTTTAAGAGGAAGATATGAGAAATCATTTTCTCTGGACATCTCGTTCTTTTTTACATTTACTTTCTTCCCCAACTTTTTCAAAGTAAGGGAGGCATTGGATAAAAATTGTATGTTTCTGGAATTTTAAGTGACGAGGTGATATTATTTCCCTTTGTACGAATTTTCAAAGAAAATGATCCATAGATTGGGGTGGACGATTAATTCCTTTTAAACAGTAATATTTATGAGAAAATAATCATATGACATCTTAAATTATGGCCATTATTCCAATCTCACTTGATACCGGAATTTATTCGATAGCTTAAGGAATACGATAAAGTGGACATTAAGCACATAAAAACACAAAGAAACAAACAAAAAGTCCAATTGTATCCATCAAAATTATAAAAAAAAGTCTCTATGCGATTCAGAACATTAAATTTTAAGAGGAAGATATGAGAAATCATTTTCTCTGGACATCTCGTTCTTTTTTACATTTACTTTCTTCCCCAACTTTTTCAAAGTAAGGGAGGCACTGGATAAAAATTGTATGTTTCTGGAATTTTAAGTGACGAGGTGATATTTCCCTTTGTACGAATTTTCAAAGAAAATGATCCATAGATCGGGGTGGACGATTAATTCCTTTTAAACAGTAATATTTATGAGAAAATAATCATATGACATCTTAAATTATGGCCATTATTCCAATCTCAGGAAAAATATTAATAATAATTCAATGTTGAATTGATCAACATGTTTGAGTTAGTTAGACGATAGTAACGCCTAGATCACTAAAGTTAAGCGTTTTTGAACGTGGCGAAATTCTACATAGATCCAGGTCTTGTATGGATCGGTATTTCGAGAATTCAATTTTATTTGTATTGAACTTGAATGCAACCATATACATACTGAGTTATAAAGCTAAATGAATAGTGGATTCACCTAACGCTTTGCTATCAACTTATTAAGCTGATAAGTGAAGGAGCTTATTAAACTGATACTTTTATTAGAACTTTTTTTTTTACTTTCAAGTTTAGGTAGAATGCTTTTGTATTTTTCTAAACAATGTTTTTATTCATGAAGAAGGATTATCAAATCAGAACGCTGATCAAATTATTATTTAACCGGGACTGTGAATAAAACCATGCAGCACCTAGTTTCTGTACCATAGTCCAGCGGGGCTCCTACGTTGTGATGCTATCTTCAACGCTTGACCAGTGTGACGAGGTATTCCCAAAGTGTCACCCATTCTACAGCTTGCACTTGAAATTTTCTTTTCTTTTTAGAAATACATATTGAGATGTTTTTCTTTTAAATGAGAAGGCATTTCTTTACACAGACTATGTAATATTAAGTTCTTAATGAAAGAAGTCTTGAAACGAATACCTTACGTAACTTCTGTGGAAAACCGTTACAAATAAAGCTTCGCAAAGAATGAGAAAGAAAATGAAACATTACGAAAGTACGTCTGTTTTCTTTTTATTCCTTAGGTATGAAAATAATTATCTTGTAAACCTATCATGATGATTTCTATCAATTTTTAATCATGATTTTATTAAATTAAATATGCTGAATTTTTTAAAATAATCCTTAAAATTTTCTGATATGTACCAAGGAAGAAAATCGTATTTATTCACGCGTTTTCTCGTCTAATTTTCTTATATTTTTAAAATTAAATTCTTATTATTGTTTTGTAAGAAAGATGATAACATAATAATGTCTGGATTGACCCTCATCTGTCTAATCTTTATAAAGTTAAAGAAATTTATTTAAGTAATGATTGTATTTTTAGAAAACCTTCTTTACCCAGAAACCAATTAATATCTATAATTTGTGTAAGGAATACATAAGAAATTTTTGAAAAGAATATCAAAGGAAGATTCGAAATGAGCTTCATTTTGAAATTCAGAGAAGAGTGCTAGAGTCCGAATATATAAAGAAAATTGGATTAAGACGAAAAATAAATATTTAAATCATGTTGCCTGGATAAAGCGTAGAATAGATAATTCGATTGTAAATGAACAAAGGTTGCAGGCAAAAGCAAACGGGCTAGCATTTTGTCACCCCAGAAGCAAGGAAAGATATGAGGGAAGGGTTGTATGTTACTTGCATACAGAGTAGGTAGTATAGTGTCCACTATATGTGTAAGACGGACTTTGCAAAGCAACCAAGGGGGTTGGTCACTCGATCAATAGCCCGAGCTCAGTAACTTTGCATTTCTACCCACTCCTTCATCGCGTCGCGTATGTGCTTGCTTCGCAAATTGCCCCCATCCCACAGAAACCTCATCCTCCTCCTCAGTCCTCTCTCTTGCCTCCCCATCATTATTGTCCGTTCGTTCATATCTTCTACCCTTCTGCTCGTTCTCCTACCTATCTCCCCTTGTTCCTTTTAGAATAATAATTATAATAGAATAGATAATGAAGAAAATGGAAGTTATAACGTCACTTTCTCTTCTCTCTTCCTTTGCTTCTATGTAAACTGGGAATTTGAATTTCTGCAAAATATCGTATATTAAAATATACACGTATATATTCTATGTATACGTAGGTATACAATTTTATATATTCCAGTTCCTTGCTGCTGAGCTGTCTCTTCTATGTATGCTATGTTAAAGCAAATATTGAAATTATTCATTTTCTCTACAAAATTACAAACTTCTATTACAAGCATTTTTATTTTAAAATTAATTTAGCTGGACTTGTTCCAGATTTCTCTTCTCTTTACCCAGGTCCCAGCATTTCAGCAACCAACTAGAAAACATCAATTAAATTTTACAACGAAGCTCCTTTTTTCCTGTGTCCGAGTAGATATTTGGTTGTTTTAGATCGGCGATAAATATTTTGTCGGTGTATTGAAAGATTCGAACGTTCATTAGCATAAGCTAATTCAAGCATCAAAGTGCCCACATGTCTAGCATATTCAGAGTTCAGTCCGGCCTGTGTTTTCGGGATTTTCAATTTTCCTCCCAGGATTTATTGAAATTTCATTTTCAAATTATTTCCAGAAATTTTGAAAGGTTTGTTCTGTGGTAAAAGGAAAATAGTAGACAGTAAAAAAAAGAAGGGGTATAATCCAAAGAATGCAAACGTAAATCTCCAGATATTCCACCTGTAGAATTCATCTTCATTCTAGGTTAAAAACAATGTCACCAATTTCTAAGATGTGACCAGAAAAACTTGGTTCAATTGGAAAAGAATTCTGGAGAAACTAAAAAGGAAATTAACTATCCTTGTGAGAAAATTTACCTTTTACCTATTGACGAAATTATTTTGAATACATTTGCATAATAAGATGTGACCAGAAAAACTTGGTTCAATTTGAAAAGAATTTTGGAGAAACTAAAAAGGAAATTAACTATCCTTGTGAGAAAATTTACCTTTTACCTATTGACGAAATTATTTTGAATACATTTGCATAAACTTCAGGCTAAAAAAATGTAAACGGTGCTGCAATCTACAGGACATTTTTTCAAACAACAACGAAAAATACCTTGAGTTTCAAGAGGGTAAAAAAAAAAAACGAAAGAAAATTCAAACATGTTGCCCGAGACAATTTTCAGATGGCGTAACTTCCTTAATAAACGTTACCCGTATTCCAACGTTATAGTGGAAAAGTGTTGCTTTTGAAAAAATGTAAACGGTGCTGCAATCTACAGGACATTTTTTCAAACAACAACGAAAAATACCTTGAATTTCAAGAGGGTAAAAAGAAAACGAAAGAAAATTCAAATATGTTGCCCGAGACAATTTTCAGATGGCGTAACTTCCTTAAAAACGTTACCCGTATTCCAACGTTATAGTGGAAAAGTGTTGCTTTTTAAGGTAGCTAGGTACCTACTTGATGTCTTCTCCCTCTTCTTTTCTTCCTTTTTAGCCCGTCCTTCCTTTATTAAATTACAATAGTAATAATAAAAGGTATAGGGACGGACTATTGTATTCGCTTCGGTGTCGTCTGTCTGTGTGTCTGACCCCATAGAAGGACTTATCCAAACTTGGTCGACCTACAATATATCAAATTAAAGGTCTTTTTACCAGGGACACGAAAGTGGTGGTGCAAATTTTGTCCAGAAAACCAAAAAACTGGTTTTGGGGGGATTTTTTTCACATTTTCTCACACAAATGAGCTCTGATCTCGAAATTTGTCGCGACGACCTTGTAAGCGCTAGGTCGCATATTCGATTCCCGCCCCAAGCGTATATTGTCCTGTACGCATAATGTTCGTTCTCGGAACGGCTGGCTTTTTTATATTCTGTCCTTCTCTCTTCGATTTCGGAACGATAGGACCTTTACCTTAGCATATACAGTTCCCTCTATCAAACCTCTTTCTTCGTGGACGTCTCTAGAAGTAGTCATCTAAAACGAAACACCAAAGTAAAGTTCTTCAAAAGCGTTCCAGTCAGAGTTTAAAGAACGTTCCTAGAACAAGCACAAGTAACTGTAACCCTGAACTTAACGTTCGAAACCGCTATAAATAACAAACAAAACAAACAAACTATAGATTATAAACAAACAACAAACAAAAACTAAGGACGAAGCTGTTGAAAGTTGTTATCTAGAATTTACACTCGTATTACTTACATACGCTAAATAAACTTCTTTATTATAGCTCTCCATCATATGTATGTGCCATACTAATGAGATTGAGAGGCACAATCAGAACTATTCCATGAGAAACTATCTAGAATTTACACTCGTATTACCTATTTACATACGCTGAATAAACTTCTTTATTATAGCTCTCCATCATATGTATGTGCCATACTAATGAGATTGAGAGGCACAATCAGAACTATTCCATGAGAAAATGAAGCCCACTTGGAGTTTTGATTTTAAAATGTAATTTTCATTTCAAAATAAAGTTACATCTTTAATTTAAAAAGATTTTAAAAAGGTATGCGAGGAATCGAACCTAATATCCGATCCGCCCTCCATTTCTTCCTCCCAGGAAAACAGTTTCGAGCAGTTGTGCATCAACTACGCCAACGAAAACCTCCAGTTCTACTTCAATAAGCACATCTTCAAACTGGAGCAGCAGGAGTACATCAAGGAGAAAATCTCTTGGCAGAACATTTCCTTCACGGTGAGTTTTTTGGGGGGATATCACTATTTTTTGTCGTCAACAGAAACGCGGATTTTTCTTTTTAGGTTAGCAATTGTGTTGTTGGGCAACCCAAATAGTTTCTCATGTACGTCGCGACTTTGTAATTAGAACCCGCGACCTAACATTTACGAGGCAGACGCGCTACCCTGCAATCTAACTCTAGAAGCTTTCTAAATCTAAAATTGTCTGTCCAACCCAGTTAGCTTAGACCTCCCCCCCTATTATCTCAAATTAAGAATAAATCCTCATTTATATATTGTAATAGGTCTATATTGTAATAGAGTTGTCATAACTTGTAATGTGGACCTGTAAATAAAGCAAATTCAATTCAATTCAATATATGTTGACAAATGTTTTGATTATCGTGAGTGAATTCAAAAGAAACTGATGATTATTATTGGTACAACCAAACTTATACAGTCATAGATATAATGTAAGTATTGTAAGTAATTTGGAAAGCAGAAGATAACAAAAAGGAAAAGAAAGTTACTGACTATTGGCACACTTGTAATGAAATTTTATGGAAATAAGAAGATGCAAAAAATGCTTAACTCAAATTAGCCACCTCAATGTCATCGGGTTCAACGGTAATGACCCTGGCCTTGTAATCGTGAGGTACGTGGTTCAAATTCTCGGACATGCATATTTTTTTCCTGAATTTTTTCAATACTTAAGTTTGAATTTACATATTTAAAAAAAAAAAAAAAAAAAAAAAAAAATGGAAAAGGGGGCCCCCAGGGATGGTGTAAAATAAGAGAAAAAAGAGGAGAATTAGGGAGGAGAGGAACTGTAAAGAAGAAGAGGGAGAGAGTAAAAAGGGAAAAAAGAAGAAAAAAATCCGTGTTTCGGAAATTCATTTTCCCCCTTGCTCACTCTCGCTTAAATTTCTAGGAAGCGCGGAATGAGCGACTCTGCACAGCTCAGCGCTTACTCTAAATTAAGCTCTGGAGACGAGAGATTTGTTTTTAACCAACCCAACCTAATTTTCCCTTTGCCTATTTAAGAAGTTAAGAAAAGAACTCTTCTAATACCTAGGTACAATGAAAATTCCATTAGAAAGGTTCATTTTTGTCTCAAAAAGTCCCTGTTGAGCCAGAAAATCTCCCTTCTGATACAAATCTCCCTCAATTATTTTTGTCTCAAAATTTACCTCTTGAGCCAAAAATCTTCCTTCTTATACAAATTGGACTAAAACTTCCCTCAAATAATAGGAATTCCCCACATAAAAAGGGAATTTTTCTCTCCATCTAAGTATTCTAAGTCAAAGATGACCGTCGCGCCGCATCATTGCTCACTCTTTCCTTAAATTTTGCAGGAAGCGCGGAACGGACGACTATTCACAGCCCAGCGCTTACTCTATCTAGCTACTAGACTTATTAACAGGGACGAGGGATTTAAATTTACCTAACCTAAACCCAACCTAAGTTAGCCTTACTTACTTAAATTACGGATTTCAAAATAAATCGACGTCAAATTTCCCTCAAGTAAAGGGGAAATTCCCTCTAATACCGTCGCACCACGCCGTTACTTACTCTGTTCATTAATTTTGCAGGAAGCGCGGAACGAGCGACTATTCACAGCCCTCACAATAGACCAGGCCCTGGACACGAGGGATGCATTCGCTAAGGCTCTCTATAGCTCTCTGTTTGCCTGGCTCGTGGCACGGATCAACCATATTGTCTACAAGGGCACCAAAAAGACGGCGGCCATCTTCTAGACACCAGAGATGCATTCGCCAAGGCTCTCTATAGCTCTCTGTTTGCCTGGCTCGTGGCACGGATCAACCATATTGTCTACAAGGGCACCAAAAAGACGGCGGCCATCTCCATTTTGGACATTTTCGGGTTCGAAGATTTCAAGGTAGGAAAACCGGTTTGTGTGAGTGCCAGCTTGTGGGGTTTTGGCGCTTTTTCAAAACGACTGACTTGATGCTAAGAATATCTAGAATTTACACTCGTATTACTTACATACGCTAAATAGATTGAGCGCCATACTAATGAGATTGAGAGGCACAAGGAAGAGAATCAGAACTATTCCATGAGAAAATGAAGCCCACTTGGAGTTTTGATTTTAAAATGTAATTTTTATTTCAAAATAAAGTTACATCTTTAATTTAAAAAGATTTTAAAAAGGTATGCGAGGAATCGAGCCAAATATCCGCCCTCCATTTCTTCCTCCCAGGAAAACAGTTTCGAGCAGTTGTGCATCAACTACGCCAACGAAAACCTCCAGTTCTACTTCAATAAGCACATCTTCAAACTGGAGCAGCAGGAGTACATCAAGGAGAAAATCTCTTGGCAGAACATTTCCTTCACGGTGAGTTTTTTTGGGGGGATATCACTATTTTTTGTCGTCAACAGAAACGCGGATTTTTCTTTTTTTCTTTTTTTAGGTTAACAATTGTGTTGTTGGGCAACCCAAATAGTTTCTCTCTCTCTCTTTCTCTTTAAGGCGCTTTAACAGTTACGGAAAGTAGGTCGTTTGTGTCGCCCCAAGCGCAAACTTCGGGCAGTTCACCAATAAATAATTAATTTTTCCTCTCTCAACTTACAAACTTCGTAATCATACACACTTTGTCGATTCAAGTCTATCAAAGAATACTTATTGAACGGTTCCAGATTGTGAATAAGCCTAAAACTCCTAAAAAGATATCACTATTTTTTGTCGTCAACAGAAACGCGGATTTTTCTTTTTAGGTTAGCAATTGTGTTGTTGGGCAACCCAAATAGTCTCTCTCTCTCTCTCTTTAAGGCGCTTTAACAGTCACGGAAAGTAGGTCGTTCGTGTCGCCCCAAGCGCCAAGTTCGGGCAGTTCACCAATAAATAATTAATTTTTCCTCTCTCAACTTACAAACTTGGTAATCATACACACTTTGTCGATTCAAGTCTATCAAAGAATACTTATTGAATGGTTCCAGATTGTGAATAAGCCTAAAACTCCTAAAAGATTATGAATGAATCTAAACTTTAGATTGTTAATTAGTCCTTTAGATTCTAAAGGACTAATTAACAAACTTCTAATTACAATACCCAGACTCTAAACACTCTAAAGCAAAGATATTTGAAAGTAAGAGTTCATTCATTTCTAATAAATGTACACGCACACACCTGCTTTCTCTCTCTCTCTCTCTCTCTCTCTCCCTCCCTCTCTCTCCCTCTTCCTCACTCATCCCCATACGACAAATGAGTAAAGTAGGTAAAAGTAACAAAGGAGACAGAGTCAACAAAGATTCTAATTAATATCTACCTAACACTGTAATTATTCCGTCGATGAGGTAGAATAGGGAAGATAAGCAGGCAGGGCCGGGCCGTATTCAGAATTTTCGCAAAGAAGAAGAAAAGATTGCCAAGAATGATATATCTGGGGAAAAGGGGGATGGCTGCTCTAAATTTTCGGAGCCCTGGCTACAATATACGAGCAAAAGAATGGCTCAAAGGATGGGGGTCAGGCCCCTTTGGCCCCCCCTTAAATACGACCCTGTAAGTACCTACCTGAACTTTATTTTAGAGGTGGAAAATGTTCAATCTTCTTGACGAGATTTATTGAAGAAGGGAACCAAAGACGAAATAAAACTCTCTGCTCCGATTTAATTCACATTATTTTACATTTTACTTCTTATTTTTTAACATGAGGACCTTACCCGCTTGATATGTAGGTATGTACCTACCTATAAAGTACAAACATTCTTCTAGCAAGAGTACAATTTCTACCTACACAGTACAAACATTCTTCTAGCTCTAGCAAGTGTAAAACTTTATCCTGATTTATTTTGAGAATTCAACCACATGATAATGAAATTCTGAAACTGATTAGACCCTGCCTGAAGAACCCAGCCCGTCTATTAGTATACATATTTCATTATTTTACCCCAAGAGTATATTTTCAAAATGCCCTAAGCTTTCTACCACTCCAGAACACTGCTCAAACCCTTCTTTTACCACTCTAGAACACTTCTCAAACCCTTCTCCAAACCACACGATACAGAAGTGTTAAAAAAAAAACATTGTACGAAAACTTTTGTGAACTTTGGTTTTCCACCCTCTCCTTTTTTTCGTTCTCTCCTTCCTTTCTTTCTTCGTTGTCCTCTTCTTTTGTCACTTCTTGTTCTTCTTCTTCTTCTTCTTCTTCTTCTTCTTCTTCTTCTTCTTCTTCTTCTTCTTCTTCTTCTTCTTCTCTTTTTTGAACTTCATTAATTCTTCTTTCTCTCCTTCCTTTCTTTCTTCCTCGTCTTCTCGTCTTTATCCCTTTCTTGAATTTATTCTCTCTCCTCTTTTTCCTTCCCTCTGCTTTCTACTCTTCTCTCTCCTCCTCTTCTTCTTCTTCTTTCTTCTCCTTTTCTCCCTTCTTTCTCTCTTTTTCTTTTTTCTTTTTCCTCTTCTTCTTACTCCTTCTTGTGTAGGACTTTGTTTTTTTAAATAATACCGCTATATATTTGTCTCCTATTGTCCTTCCTTCTCCCTTCTTTTCATTTTCTCTCTATGTATTCTTTCTCTTCTTATTATTCTTTCTCATGTTGGAAGTATATTTTAAATAATGTCGCGATATCTTTGTCTCCCAAGTTTCCAAGTTGAAGTTTAAGAACAAGTGGTGAAACTTTTCTTTCTCCCCAAGTTTTAAATTTAAATAAACAAAGACATAAGAAATAGATAGAGAGGGAGGGAGAGAGGGAGGGAAGGAGAGAGAAAGAGGGAAGGAGAGAGAGAGGGGGGGACTCTACAGTAATCTGTCATTTGATTAGGATGGATCCGATTTGAACCGCCTTGATCTCTCTCTCTCTCTCTCCTTTCTTTCACTTTTCTAGGCTATTCTTTTTGATCAGCTGTAAAAGTTGGCCCAAGAAAAAAGTACCTAAAAAATTGCTCGTTTAGGCTTCCGACCCAAATGATATCCACCCATGTTACCCACGTGACTACAATAACTGCTAATACTCGTATGTCATACTCTGATGTACATATTTATTTAGTGAGTGTTACTCAAAATTGGGGTCATTTTGGGCAACTTAAAACTATTTTTTACAACTTTCAACTTAAACATATTCTTGTATAACTTTAAACAAAGTAAATAGAGCCCGATATGACCTTGAACAAAGTGCAGAAAGCTTACTGTGTGCCCTTGAACAAAGAAAACTCAATGTGACAGAGTTTGAGAGACACTTCCATTATTTTAATATCAAAATAATTCAACGTCTTGTCTCTCTCTCTCCCTCTCTCTCTCTCTGTCTCCCTCCCTCTTTCTCTCTGTCTCTCTGTCTCTCTCTTTCTCTTTTTACAACACCAACTTCTTCCTCCCCTCTTATTCCTTCCTCTCTCCCATCCCCTCTGTCTATTCAACTCAGTCTTTCTTCTATCCTCCTCCTCCCCCTCTTCTTTTTCCCACTCTCTTCCTCCTCCTCCTCCTCCTCCTCCTCCTTCTCCTCCTCCTTCTCTTTCTCCTCCTCCTCCTTCTCCTCCTCCCTCTCCTCCTCATTCCAAGCAAACTTTCTAATGCCTCTTTATGTTGCTTGGAGATTCTGCGAGCTTTTCATTAAGTTTCATCATGGAGGATGAGAGGGTGAGACAGTAGGATTATTCTTAGAGTAAGACCTTAGATTGTTTTATTATTATTTTAAGAAGTCGGTCTTCTTGTACATATTTATTTCACGAGTGTTACTCAAAACAGGGGTCATTTGGGCACCTAAAAGCTATTTTGTTTGACTTTCAGCGTCTTGTCAACTTAATCACACTAATCAAAGCCTTGTATAACCTTAAAGAAAGTAAATAGAGCCCGATATGACCTTGAACAAAGTGCAGAAAGCTCACTGTGTGCCCTTGAACAAAGAAAACTCAATGTGACAGAGTTTGAGAGACACTTCCATTGTTTTAATATCAAAATAATTCAACGTCTTGTCTCTCCCTCTCTCTCTCTGTCTCCCTCCCTCTGTCTCTCTGTCTCTCTCTCTCTCCCTCCCTCTCTCTCTCTGTCTCCCTCCCTCTTTCTCTCTGTCTGTCTCTCTCTCTCTTTCTCTTTTTACAACACCAACTTCTTCCTCCTCTCTTCTTCCTTCCTCTCTCCCATCCCCTCTGTCTATTCAACTCAGTCTTTCTCCTATCCTTCTCCTCCTCCTTCTCCCCTTCTCCTCCTCCTCCTTCCTCTTCTCCTTCTTCTCCTTCCTCTCCTTGTCCTCCTCCTTCTCCTCCTCCTTCTCCTCCTCCTCCTTCTCCTCCTTCTCCTCCTCCTCCTCCTTCTCCTCCTCCTTCTCCTTCTGCTCCTCCTCCTCCTTCTCCTTCTGCTGCTCCTCCTCCTCCTCCTTCTCCTCCTCCTCCTTCTCCTCCTCCTCCTCCCCCTCTTCTTTCTCTCACCCTTCTTTCTCCCAATCTTCTTTCTCCCACTCTCTTCCTCTTTCTCCTCCACCCCTTTTTTTTCTTATTCCTCTTTAATCCCCTCTTTCTCTTCTGTATTCAACTCCCCCTCTCTCCTTCCTTCCCCTCCTCTTTCTTCCCCTTTTTCTCCTCCTCTTCTTTCTCTTCTTCTTCTTCCCTCTCCTCCCCCTCCTCCTCTTCTTTCTCCCCTTCCCACTCTCTTCCTCCTCCTCCTCCTCCTTTTCTTATTCCTCTTTAATCCCCTCTTTCTCTTCTGTATTCAACTCCCCCTTTCTCCTTCCTTCCCCTCCTCTTTCTTACCCTTTTTCTCCTCCTCTTCTTTCTCTTCTTCTTCTTCCTCCCTCTCCTCCTCATTCCAAGCAAACTTTCTAATGCCTCTTTATGTTGCTTGGAAATTCTGCGAGCTTTTCATTAAGTTGAAATGATGGAGGATGAGAGGGTGAGGCAGTAGGATTATTCTTAGAGTAAGACCTTAGATTGTTTTATTATTATTTTAAGAAGTCGGTCTTCTTCTTCTTCCTACAGCCTTTTCCTATTCAAGTAGAGTCGGCGTTTCTTGTCAGTCTCTTCCAAGCAACCCTATTGTGTACGTCGCTACTTTGTAATTAGAACCCGCGGTGTGGACTCATTGGAGAAAAAGTTGTGGTGGAAAATGACGTACAAGAAAAATTCACTGAGTATAATGGTCACGGGATAAAAACTAACAGTTTGATTGAGACGGAAAATTTTCTGTTCCTATTCGTTCTGTCCTAACCTCAACCAGCGGGAAAAGAGTAAAACCTACCCACTAAACAAATACGAGGAGTGGAAAAACAAGGAATATTCCAAGTTTTAACTTTACACTAGGAAACTTGTTTTCTTTCAAAACTGAAGCAGAATTATAGTTTTTTACTTCAAAACTTCTACAACACGAGGTGAATATTAGTCTTTCTAGCTGAATTATTCCAGTCTTATTTGGACAAGATAATTTTGATATATTTGTTATCAACGAGATAGCTTTATATTCTAATCCAATGCAAAAGAAACCCTTCTCCTTATTGTAAGAACTTCATTTTCATTTCTGCTAAGGGCACACGGGTTTGCCAAGGTTTTCTTTTCACATAAGAATACACCATAGAACCCCCACTGGGTCTCAGGAGCTAAACAATTCATCAGGTATCTTTATCTTTTTTCTCCTATCTCTGTCTCCCTCCTTCTCCTTATTGTAAGAACTTCATTTTCATTTCTGCTAAGGGTACACGGGTTTGCCAAGGTTTTCTTTTCACATAAGAATACACCATAGAACCCCCACTGGGTCTCAGGAGCTAAACAATTCATCAGGTATACATTACGAGTATCTAACCCATGTATGAAAATCTCAATGGCGGTGGTGTGAAGTGAAAGGTTTTTCCTTTTCCTCAAGGGGATTACCACATATTGCGCTTTTGTTTTCAAACTATGGCGTTTTCTGAGACAAAGTATCAGAATTCATGCAAGTAGGTGTTGGGGTATTAGTTCTAATTCCGACAAGTGTAATACGAGACTCGGAAGTTTACCGCTTGTTATTTTCTATTAGTTCAGTCCCTTCCGCCTTCCATCCTACTCTCCCATACTTTCGCGAAATACGAGAAACTACGAGGAATTGTTTTTCTGGAAATTTGTAATAGAACCTACCGATAACTTTACACCTGTCGAGAATGAGAATTACGTAAAAATTCCGAGAATATCTTCAAGCAATATCTTGAGTATTTCATCGAGGTTCTCTAGTTCTCTATGTTATGGAAGAACATAGTTATCTATGTCGATGCCGGTGATAATTTTGATTCAGAAAGCCTAATTAGGTACAAAGATGAGGAAGGTGATGGTGATGATTATTATCAATTAAATTGTACAGTAGGTATGTGAGGTTCTCTGTGTTATGGAAGAACATAGATATCTATGTCGATGTCGGTGGTAATTTTGATTCAGAAAGCCTAATTAGGTACAAAGATGAGGAAGGTGATGGTGATGATTATTATCAATTAAATTGTACAGTAGGTATGTACCTATAGAGTTTGATTGAGACGGAAAATTTTCTGTTCCTATTCGTTCTGTCCTAACCTCAACCAGGGGGAAAAAGAGTAAAACCTACCCACTAAACAAATACGAGGAGGGGAAAAACAAGGAATATTCCAAGTTTTAACTTTACACTAGGAAACTTGTTTTCTTTCAAAACTGAAGCAGAATTATAGTTTTTTACTTTCTATTTTTTCTAAGAAAACAAACACAGAAAATTTTATTAGTGTTACTGATGCATGATATTGAATGATTTTTTCCTTATGAATAAATTGTTGAGGACAATACAAACAATATTATTATTTTAAATATTTATTAATGTTTTCTCCAGAAGCCTTTCAGTAGTTATTTCTCTATCGCTTTTCATCCACAGAAAATTTCCAAAAAGCGTGGGTCTATCGATAGAAAACTATTCCTCATTTTCATTTCCCAGCCATTTCTCATTTTTAGAAAAGTTTCGGAACTTTCATAGTTGTTTATATTCCTATCGATAGAAAACTATTCCTCATTTTCATTTCCCAGCCATTTCTCATTTTTAGAAAAGTTTCGGAACTCTCATAGTTGTTTATATTGGAATTGCATAGCTGATAATCATGTCCGTTTTCCCCAGTCTGTATTGTTCGTCCCACTATATCTTGTCAACTCGTAAGTTATAGGTTTTTACATAAAAATATCTCTCTTTGGCTTAGTTTCATTCTTTTGTTTTATAGTTTTTCCAATCTCCTAATTTCAGTCTGGCTACTTTCTATTCCGAGTGCTGAAACCTAATATTTCACAATATTGGAACTCTTGCGGGTCGCGATGAAGAGGGGAGAATAAGAACATTGTTTCTGTTATAATTTTGAATGGTTCTCATAGGTTTTTTCAATATTCATGCTACCTATATCGCTATGGAATATGTTGCGTGAATGAAAATTGGAAATAATGACCCATAGAGCTTTTAGTACTTTCACACTAATGTCTACTCCCACTAATGTTCTTCTGCCTTTGGGTTAATGACTTTGTAAACTCCCATGAATTTGTCTATTGGATTAGAATTCAATTTCGTCACCATTTTTGTATACGTGACAAGTATTCTGTTATTTATCACGTCATAAAGAACGTCACTTTAGGTTATTTTTGTAAATAGGTAGGTATACTACATGACCTTTTTTTAGGGAAACGGCCATCACGAATATTAATCAATAGGAAAGCCTGTATTCCTGAATGACTATCTTTAGTAAATAATTAGTCAACTTAGGGAAACGGCCATCACGAATATTAATCAATAGGAAAGCCTGTATTCCTGAATGACTATCTTTAGTAAATAATTACTCAACTACCTATAAGTGAGTTAGCCTGGTATTTTCTTATTTTCAGGACACTGGACAAACACAAAAGTAGTTTTCAGGGAAAAGGTGTGAGATTGCTTAACAATAAAATTATAGTCTTTAAAATACCTATCATAGGTATAACGATAACAATGTTAATAAAATTTGACATTAGAAGATATGAGTACTTTAACGTGAGTGTTATTTTTTATATTAAGGTTAACCAGTTTCCAGGTGTCATAGTTTTTTATTTTTACTGATCAACACTAAATTAAATTTTGAAAAGGTGTGAGATTGCTTAACAATTATAGTCTTTAAAATACCTATCATATAACGATAACAATGTTAATAAAATTTGACATTAGAAGATATGAGTACTTCAACGTGAGTGTTATTTTTTATATTAAGGTTAACCAGTTTCCAGGTGTCATAGTTTTTTATTTTTACTGATCAACACTAAATTAAATTTGATGTCCACAAACCAAAGTTACAACTAGCGCATTGCATGTTTAACAATGACCTATCTAATCTAATTACGCAACTTCTAGGACGTGATAAATAACTTTCAGAGCTAGAAATAATACATTGACATCATAAATATATCTAATAATATATTCAAAAAGGTGCATCATATTAAATTAAACTGACGTAGGAAAAAACTCAGGTTAAAATGCCGCAGACTACAAACCAATTATTTCTAGCACCGCATACAAACTGATATAAATTTCATATTGCGGCATCAAAACACGTAACATCTATCCCATAAAACTTGAAGCTAATATATTCTCATTTGTAATGCATAATTTAGTTCTGCGACACATGTACCCTATCTGATGCGGTGGCAAAAGCAAAACAACCCCACACAATTGTTATCTAGCCTACACTGACTGTTGAGAAAAAAGCTAATAAGAAAAGTCTTCAAAGGAAGTAATGAAAAATTAGAGACAGGAAACTCATGAAATGGAAAAAACTGAGGAAATGAAACGAATAATAAAGAGAGTTGATAAAGAGTCAGAAGTGAGAAAATAGAGGAAGAGATTGAGAAGGAAGATGTGATGAGTCTGCTCCTATAATCCCTGGACCATTTCATCATTTCCGACTTATCCAGGATGAGCTTTTGTTAGACAAAAACTTTGTACTGAGGAAATGAAACGAACAATAAAGAGAGTTGATAAAGAGTCAGAAGTGAGAAAATAGAGGAAGAGATTGAGAAGGACGATGTGATGAGTCTGCTCCTATAATCCCTGGACCATTTCATCATTTCCGACTTATCCAGGATGAGCTTTTGTTAGACAAAAACTTTGTCTACTGTCTGGTGGTCAGGTTTAGGGTACAATAAAATAATAATAAATTAACTGTAAATTAATGTTCAACAGATTCCCGTCTGGTTTTCTAGGTCAATCCACACCAAGGGATGGACATGCTATGACACAGGACAGGAAATATGAAGCTAAGATTCATTTGGGGTAATCTTCTAGTAATAATGTATTACTTTACAACACGGTCAATATACTGATGCGTATACATCTTTATTTGTTTTGAACTCCAACTGCCCAAATAAATCAGCTATTAAAAGCTTTTCTAATATGGTCAATGTAATTCAGAAACACATAGTACGTACTTTACAACACGGTCAATATACTGATGTGTATAAATCTTTATTTGTTTTGAACTCCAACTGCCCAAATAAATCAGCTATTAAAAGCTTTTCTAATATGGTCAATGTAATTCAGAAACACATATACATAGACTACATATTATTTCCCCACAATGTTCTTTATTTGTTATTTCCCAAGTGGCGTCTTCAAAATTAAAAGAAAAGGAAAAAGTATATCACAAAGATTGGAAAGCAGAGTTCAACTCGAGAGTATTAACGGAAGAACCCAAGTAATAATGTCATCTTAGACAAAGAATCTGTGTGGTTATTAAGATGATAAAGGCCAGGGATTCGAAAATTTGGCAGCATTACCACCAAGAGAGAAAAGAGAAGAAGAAAGTAAAGCAAAGAGAAAATCTTAACAAAAAGGGGAATGATTTGATATTTTATTCCTAACCAAGGCGAAACTTCTGTCTCCATTTTCAAATGGAATCTAATCAAGGACACATTCAATTGGATTTTTTTTAAAGATAAAAAAAAATGAAATAAATTTATTGAGATGAAAATTTTAACTTTTCCAGTTTCAGCTAGTTTCACAAGAGATTATTTTATTTTTCCATACAGTTTCTTTTGGGTTTTACAGTGTGGAGAACAAATGTGTGGGCGTTATATTTTCAAACTATCTTTTTGTTTTTAGGTAGTAAATGAGGTTACTCGACCGTAACACCAGTTTGACACCTGAGTAATTTTAAATCGTAACATAAGAAAGCATGGTATTCTAAATACAATATCTGTATAGCCTATGAAGTACAAATTAAATAATTTATTCTTAGTTTGATCCTACCATCCTCGAAAAATATAAGATGCCATTTGAAACCACCTAATACGTTAAGTCAACAAAACAGTGCGACATTTCGTAATCCTCTTGTCCTTGCACTGGAAAAGACTCAATTCAAACCGACTAATCTTATACCTAAATAAGCTGTTTGTATTATTATCCCGCTAGGTGAAAAGTAGTACGAGATTTTTCCACGTAAGGCGACATTTCGTAATCCTCTTGTCCTTGCACTGGAAAAGACTCAGAATTCAAACCGACTAATCTTATACCTAAATAAGCTGTTTGTATTATTATCCCGCTAGGTGAAAAGTAGTACGAGATTTTTCCACGTAATTTTTGTTTTCCGATTGTTTGAAAAATTTTACAGCCACCCAAAGGACAATAAATTATAAAATGCTCTGTGTTAATTTTGATGCTCGCAAAGGAATTAAAAACATTATTTTTTTGTTTTCCGATTGTTTGAAAAATTTTACAGCCACCCAAAGGACAATAAATTATAAAATGCTCTGTGTTAATTTTGATGCTCGCACAGGCCTGTTTTTTTCCGTATCACATTATTATCTACAAGATATTCTACACCTCATTTATCTACCCACTTTATACATCAATCATTAGTTCTATCTATTAGATATATTTAGATGGTGCTCGTCAACTTCTTGGTTATATGCACCACACTATCTTTTTGTAATACCACCACTGAACTTGTCGTTTCTCATTTACAAACAGTAACTCAATACCAGGCTGAATGTAGGCCAATACCAATTGAACCGTAAAATCCTTGTCAGTGATTCAGAGCCAACATGGAGTGCGAAACGTTACCAAATGTACTCAGATGTTTAGCCAATAGGAGCGCTAAGCGCGACCGACTGCGTTCAGAATCATCCTAGAGTCCCTAGAGCCCTAAACTGGTCATAAGCGAAGATTATTTAGATGGTGCTCGTCAACTTCTTGGTTATATGCACCACACTATCTTTTTGTAATACCACCACTGAACTTGTCGCTTCTCATTTACAAACAGTAACTCAATACCAGGCTGAATGTAGGCCAATACCATTTGAACCGTAAAATCCTTGTCAGTGATTCGGAGCCAACATGGAGTGCGAAACGTTACCAAATGTACTCAGATTTTTAGCCAATAGGAGCGCTAAGCGCGACCGACTGCGTTCAGAATCATCCTAGAGTCCCTAGAGCCCTAAACTGGTCATAAGCGAAGATAACCTTAACCTCAGAGAGGGAGATTCCCGGTATAAAAGAAGGTACTATAACGTATAGGTAAATTCAATTTAAAGTAAATTCCTAATCCTTAATCCAACAAGAAGGCAGAGTTTTAGATATTACATAACTATTGTAGTGTAATGAACATGTTAGAAAAAGTAAGTAGGTACCTATTTGAAAGCACGTGCGACTACTAAGAATAACTTTCAAATTACACAGTTTTCCTTTTTAAAAATAGAAAGTAAAAATCTACCCATGCAACAAAAGAAAACTTTCAAATAGGAGGAAGGTAAGTTTTTAATAAGGAGATATTAATAATGAATGAGTTATGAAAGTATTAGATTGTTTTTGTAGACAGTAACCTAAATTACTCTCTAATGATGTTTTGTATGGATGAAAATAACTTTCATCGTACCTACTCTTTGAAATATGATGACATCTTTCCATATCGACTCCCTAGCGCCAGACAAAATTATAAAGTCAAGTATAATTATATAATAATAATGTATAATTATAATAAATGTATTGATAAAAAATAAAATCACTTGGTTATTTGTAAAGAAACTAACGAAAGCATCATTCTGGTATTATTGTGTTTGTTTTTTTTTTTTTTTTTTTTTTTTAAAAAAAAAAAAAAACCTTTTTTTTTGAAATTTTATTGGGTTTTTTTTTTTTTTTTTTTTTTTTCAAAAAACATAAACCTGTTTTTTGAAATGATATAGGTAGGTCACCTATGGAAAACGAATTGAAAAATTGGCATGAAGGGGTCACACTTCCAAAATGTTCTCTATTGTTAGAGATAATTAAGATATAAAAAGAGATAACAAGAAAAGTTGACTTACCAATTTGAGGAACATCATACTGTCGACCACGAGTTTTTCTTATCAAACTCGCGGATAAAGGTGATACCGCACGCATTGATGGGATTTGGTCTCGTAAAGGAGTTGGAAACCTTCTTTTAGACCAACTTTCATAATCCCGTTTCGTTTTCCACGGTAAAAACCATGGTGCATAATAGGAAGGAGATGACTTTTCTTGGAGGTTGATATCTTTGTGTATCCAACGATCATTGTTTGAAAATTGACTATCTGTGTTAGACGCGTCTGTGGTTAGATGTTTATTTTCAGAATTATTTTCTATTTTTTTAGGTTTAACTTTTGCATCAAATAAATCTAAACTGTAAGTGTTTGTCGTAACGGAAATCAAGATCGTAAATATTATGAACGCTCCTGTCGTAACCGCCATATCCACTAGGGTCTACTACACGAGTCCATGACAGAATGTTTTCTTTTTCTCAAGCTCTTTCGCCCACTCACAAACGGGGGTAGTCCGCAATAATAATTCTCACGCCTGCGCGACCCTATTCGCAATCTATTAACAAATTTATTAACGATTCACGTGTAATGATCTACAGGTGGATATCTAAGGAGAGATTCTAGAGAATAAACACGAAATACCTGTCAAATACAACGCACTTTTTCCAACTTCAAAAATCTAAATATTTAACGCATAACACGAAAAAAATTCACACCCGATCACAAAAGAGGAACAGACTATTTGATCTCCAACTTCAAAAATCTAAATATTTAACGCATAACACGAAAAAAATTCACACCCGATCACAAAAGAGGAACAGACTATTTGATCCTGCGCAGAACACGTGTTTTGGTTATTTTGGCACTTTCTGAACTTCATAGGTGTTCATATTAACTAAAGAAAAAAAGTTTTAAAAAGAATAATAATAAATTAATATTAACAACCAAATGGAAAAAGTAAATATTTTCAGGAGGTAGAAAAATAAATTATTAAACCTCCTGGAAAATAAATTCAATTAATAATAAACAAGCTGGGCCCGTCCCTCCGGGAATTTTTTAGCCCGTAGTTTATTCGATCGTGGTTAAAGAAAATCAGTACCTATATAGAAGATGGTACGGGACATTGAAGTTTTCCAGGAATTTCAAGTCTAAAATAATTCTAAACTCGGAATTCTAAAACCATGTCGTCTAGCGTTCTGGCATAAAACAATAAAAACTGTTTTATTTCTTTATTTGTTTGTAAAGAAATGAATTTTATAATGCACAGATCTTCTTCATACTTGGGTACATAATAATATAATTACTGCCTTTACGGATTGTATCTCAGATTTTGCTACGTTTGTATTTGTCTTGGCCTCATTAGACCAAATTATATGATTATAGGAAAGTAAAGTGAATAGTTATCTGATATATGTACCTACCTGACGGTTAGCTCAGTGGTGACATTCTAAATAAATAGTTGGATATTAGGCTATAGCTTTATGAAAAGTGTTCTTTAGGTATCTACCTACCTAGCTCATGTAAGGATGTGCTTATCATAAAACTGTGTTTGTACATTGTACACAAATAAAGACGTTTCAATGGTATCAAAGGATTCATAATCAAACCTAATAATACACTTGTATTGTTGTCCCAATATACCTATTTGCTATTAATATTTCAAGTGACCAGACAAAAGATGGCGTTACCAAACAAGGAAAGACTTGAGTTTTTATCAATTCCAATATATTCCTACTATGGTGTATTGAAAATGTTCACCGTTACAGGAAAACAAAATATTGACCACTTGGAAAATCCATGAGATGGAGAAGAGAATATTTTCTGTGTGGAATATCCAAGCCCCGGCCAAGACTCGGTAATAAAAGTGTTATTTGCATGAATGCAATGTTATTTTATAATAATGGTCAAACAGAAGTAGAGTTAAGGCTTTTTTGGGAGAAGGCAAAGATGAAGAGTGGAGGGGGTTGCTTGATTAAATTTCTCACCCTTTCAGCCTTTTCGTATCGCTCGAGGGTTGTTAACTTCGTTTTAACTCCACGAAACTTAAACTAAACTTCATGCAGTTTTTATTTCCTTCAGCTGTTTTTCTTCATTCCATATTCACCCCTTTTGCTGGATGTTGTACATAAAATATAAGTATATTTTATTGTACCTTTATATGTATACATAATATTATTGTATGTTTTCTTAGAGATTTTGGCAGTACCAAACTATTCGGGTCCAAAGTTCCAAACAACGGCCAAACATTTCAACCACCTTTAAATTTATTTAGATAAGAGCTTGAAAATAAGACTCTGGTTGTATTTTGTATCGAACTCCCCTGAAACCGACAGTCTTGATAAACAACACTAGTTAGGTACATAGTTTGAAAAAAAATAAAATTGAAATATTATGGCCGGAATTTTTGCACCTCATGTTGTAATTCATTTTATTGATATAAATAATATTTATGTGGACCTGGCAGCTTTTACGTACTGGAAAGTATCAACTAGCCAATGCCTGGAAAACTGCTGATAAAATTATTTTCTCTAAATTCCACAGTAAGGTAAAAGTTGCAAGAATAAGTAGGTGTCCAGTAAGACCGTTTTACGCACCCATATACTTACATCGTTTTTCTTCCTTTTATTCTTTAATTTCCTTTCATGTTCTTTAAATTTTCTTTCCGACTTCCAGCTTCCAGTTTCACATCTCTTGATTATTTCTTCTTTACTTTCACTTAAAAATAATAATAATAATAATAATAATAATAATAATAATAATAATAATAATAATAATAATAATAATAATAATAATAATAATAGGTTGAAATATGGCTCCAAATTTTCATTTTAGGACATACCTATTTCGCAATATTATGTAATAATATACGTGTGTTGAACTTAGTTTAAACACAAGGAAAACCGAATTCTCTCTAACTTTGGATGAGTCACTTATGTTGATATGATGCAATATTACTAGAGAAAACCATTTATTTTCACCAAACATAAAAAAGATGAAATCGTGCGGAAAGCGAGTAGCTGAGGGGGGTCATTAAAAAAATAAGGTTAACAAATGACTAATTCCTAGTTCTTGATAAAGGTGAACTAATTAGCTATTATGTGTCATGATGATGCGTAAAAAGTGGAAAGAAACTGCTGTCAGGTCACAACGCCTATATCATGGGAAAGCATATTCCCCAACTATTGTCAAAAGGTGAACTTGTATCATCAAATCTCATGATGACGATGTTTCGTGGAAATTTTCCTTTTTTTATTTTCTCCTCACTGAACAAAAAGGTTTCATCGTTAGTGTTTTATTGTGTCATTGGGGAATACAGGGTGCTCATAAGTTATTGGAAAAAGCATTGGGAAAACTACTGCCGAAAATCAAACAGAAGTAAGTTGTCAGAAAGTCATAGTACGTAAGTACGAGTAGGTAGGTATAATTAATAATTATTAAGTACGTCCTGTCGAGTACTTAGTACTGATACCTTTTTCGATATTCTAGTTCACCCGTAAGTGGGGGATAGATTGCCCAACATTTAAGCATTTTTTTCTTTAATCAGTCACAACTTTTTTATTATTTAACATATTTAACAATAATAATATAATAAACTGAATATTAAACAAATTAGGTAGGTCTGTACATAAGTACTGATTTTCTTTAACCATGATCGAATAAACTACGGGCTAAAAAATTCCCGGAGGGACATAGATATTTCCAGAGGTCTTTTTCCCAGTTTTTCCAGTCTAATCTTGATTTGTATTTGGAACTTTACACGGCAAAAGTATTGCCCAAGATATAACCATTAAATTTGTGTATTTATATAATATTTTTTTTTCATTTTACTCTGGTATTGTCACTATTGGTCGCTACTCGATTGAGTAGCTAAAACTTAATTGTTTTCACGAGTTTGAGTTCCAAGCTTAGAACCGAAAAAAAATCGACTTTGCTGGGAAGCAAATCCGGGACTTCAGGTACCTATGCAAGCCTAGTGTGATGCCCGAAGATTGTATAGAACCTACATAGAATGATCTAAAAAAAAAAAAAAAAAAAACAAAAAAAAAAGAAAA
This sequence comes from Diaphorina citri, assembly GCF_000475195.1. Classification (NCBI taxonomy): domain Eukaryota; kingdom Metazoa; phylum Arthropoda; class Insecta; order Hemiptera; family Psyllidae; genus Diaphorina; species Diaphorina citri. The sequence goes on from NW_007378525.1 coordinate 94,740, forward strand.
AAACAGGAACATGTCTAGCATATTCAGAGTTCAGTCTGACCTGTGTTTTCGGGATTTTCAATTTTCCTCCCAGGATTTATTGAAATTTCATTTTCAAATTATTTCCAGAAATTTTGAAAGGTTTGTTTGGAGATTACTAATTATTTTGCGCGAGTATCTAAATACCTACCTACTTTACTTTCCGGAAGGTAAAGTCTTTTGTTGAATAAATAAAACGTAATAATAATAATAAATAAAAATTAATAAACAAGATTTCTAAAATAAAAAGCCATGTTTTGTTTTGTCGAAAAGCGTGAACTTATGAAAACGCGGTACAAAATTCAAACCCAACGATTTGTTCTGTGACTACGGGCACCCTGTATTCACAAAGGCTCTTTCATACTACGATTTCATTTTATTCGTAATTTTGTACCTTACAAGCAATTATGATTTTGTCCGAAACCCAAGATACTTTTCGTTTCAAAGCTACCTAGATAGCCCGGGCAGAGAAATGCGTTACGGGGTGGATCAAAAGTTTCGCTCTAGAAAATAAAAGATTTCTGAAATTATTTTAAATTCAACAAAACATGAGATGTTCTTATCTTTCTGATCAAGGGAAAAGATGATTTTCGGGAAATTTCTTTTCTCATCTTTATTTTTTATAGATTTCGTTCACAAACTGGAACTCAGGACCAAGAATAGTCATGGGCCAGGAATAGTCATATATCAAGAATATGTACCAATATGAGAGTTTCATCAGAATTCTATTAAAGATTGAGGAGTTGTAGATATCATTCTGCTTAATCCACTTTTTCCTTATTTTTCCTCAATTTTTAAGAGGTATTCAAATCCGTATATTATCTTTTGTAAAAGGATTTTCCAAAAAGCCCCCTTCCGGGACTCTGGTTAAAAATGGCGGTGTAGTGGTCAAGACGTTAGCCTGAGAAACAGGAGGGTGTGGGTTCAATTCCAGCCGAGGTAAGGAATTTGATCCATAGTTTGAGTATTTGAGCACAATAAGAATCCAATTGCTGAAGAAAAGACACTTTTCAGTTCAATTTGCGCAATATAACTATTAAGCACTATTATCATTATGTTTGTATTTATTGGTTTAAGTATTACTACCCCCCCCCCCTCAGCTATAGCACGATACTTACATCGTTTTTCTTCCTTTTATTCTTTAATTTCCTTTCATGTTCTTTAAATTTTCTTTCCGACTTCCAGCTTCCAGTTTCAGATCTCTTGATTATTTCTTCTTTACTTTAACTTCCATTGCTCTGTACCTTTTCGCAAATTCTTGTCTTTCAATAAATAGTTTGTGACAATGGCAAAAAGTGAGATAAGATACATGTAACGTGGAATCTATGTAAGTATCTGTTAGTGTTTCAGCCACTTGCTAGAAAGTAGCCATCGCTGCGCCAAATGCTTGTGATAAAAGGAAAATAGTAGACAGTAAAAAAAAAGAAGGGGTATAATCCAAAGAATGCAAACGTAAATCTCCAGATATTCCACCTGTAGAATTCATCTTCATTCTAGGTTAAAATATCCGTATATTATCTTTTGTAAAATGATTTTCCAAAAAGCACCCTTCCGGGACTCTGGTTAAAAATGGCGGTGTAGTGGTCGAGACGTTAGCCTGATAAACAGGAGGGTGTGGGTTCAATTCCAGCCGAGGTTAAGGAATTTGATCCATAGTTTGAGTATTTGAGCACAATAAGAACCCAATTGCTGAAGAAAAGACACTTTTCAGTTCAATTTGCGCAATATAATTACTAAGCACTATTATCATTATGTTTGTATTTATTGGTTTAAGTATTACTACCCCCCCTCAGCTATAGCACTGTAGGGACTTTGGCTGTTTGAGGAGAGGGTATGATTGGGGGGGGGTCACAATTAGAAAACCTCCAGAGGAAAAACTTTTTTTTTTACTTTATATATAAAAAAAATATAAGTAATACTGTTTCACAGGACTGTCTATTCCACTATTCCAGTTATTTGGTCAGAACTTTACCAGGATTACCGGGAAGCAAAAGTCCTCACCTAGAAGTTAGAAGTAGCCTATACCTCAAAGTCTAAACAGAAGGTATCAGATAGAATTTATCATTGTAAAATATTTCTTAAAGATGGTACGGGACATTGAAGTTTTCCAGGAATTTCAAGTCTAAAATAATTCTAAACTCGGAATTCTAAACCATGTCGTCTAGCGTTCTGGCATAAAACAATAAAAACTGTTTTATTTCTTTATTTGTTTGTAAAGAAATGAATTTTATAATGCACAAATCTTCTTCATACTTGGGTACATAATAATATAATTACTGCCTTTACGGATTGTATCTCAGATTTTGCTACGTTTGGATTTGTCTTGGCCTCATTAGACCAAATTATATGATTATAGGAAAGTAAAGTGAATAGGTACCTATCTGATATATGTACCTACCTGACGGTTAGCTCGGTGGTGACATTCTAAGTAAATAGTTGGATATTAGGTTATAGCTTTATGAAAAGTGTTCTTTAGGTATCTACCTACCTACCTAGCTCATGTAAGGCAAACCTAATAATATACTTGTATTGTTGTCCCAATATACCTATTTGCTATTAATATTTCAAGTGACCAGACAAAAGATGGCGTTACCAACCAAGGAAAGACTTGAGTTTTTATCAATTCCAATATATTCCTACTATGGTGTATTGAAAATGCTCTCCGTTACAGGAAAACAAAATATTGACCACTTGGAAAATCCATGAGATGGAGAAGAGAATATTTTCTGTGTGGAATATCCAAGCCCCGGCCAAGACTCGGTAATAAAAGTGTTATTTGCATGAATGCAATGTTATTTTATAATAATGGTCAAACAGAAGTAGAGTTAAGGCTTTTTTGGGAGAAGGCAAAGATGAAGAGTGGAGGGGGTTGCTTGATTAAATTTCTCACCCTTTCAGCCTTTTCGTATCGCTCGAGGGTTGTTAACTTCGTTTTAACTCCACGAAACTTAAACTAAACTTCATGCAGTTTTTATTTCCTTCAGCTGTTTTTCTTCATTCCATATTCACCCCTTTTGCTGGATGTTGTACATAAAATATAAGTATATTTTATTGTACCTTTATATGTATACATAATATTATTGTATGTTTTCTTAGAGATTTTGGCAGTACCAAACTATTCGGGTCCAAAGTTCCAAACAACGGCCAAACATTTCAACCACCTTTAAATTTATTTAGATAAGAGCTTGAAAATAAGACTCTGGTTGTATTTTGTATCGAACTCCCCTGAAACCGACAGTCTTGATAAACAACACTAGTTAGGTACATAGTTTGAAAAAAAATAATAAATAAAATTGAAATATTATGGCCGGAATTTTGCACCTCATGTTGTAATTCATTTTATTGATATAAATAATATTTATGTGGACCAGGCAGCTTTTACGTACTGGAAAGTATCAACTAGCCAATGCCTGGAAAACTGCTGATAAAATTATTTTCTCTAAATTCCACAGTAAGGTAAAAGTTGCAAGAATAAGTAGGTGTCCAGTAAGACCGTTTTACGCACCCATATACTTACATCGTTTTTCTTCCTTTTATTCTTTAATTTCCTTTCATGTTCTTTAAATTTTCTTTCCGACTTCCAGCTTCCAGTTTCACATCTCTTGATTATTTCTTCTTTACTTTCACTTCCATTGCTCTGTACCTTTTCGCAAATTCTCGTCTTTCAATTAATAGTTTGTGACAATGGCAAAAAGTGAGATAAGATACATGTAACGTGGAATCTATGTAAGTATCTGTTAGTGTTTCAGCCACTTGCTAGTTTTTTAAGTGGGCGAATAAATGGTACACTTACCCTATACGTCATATTATTATCTCAGTTGTAAGGTAATAAGGGCAAGAAATGCCTAATATGAAGCTCAAAAAATTATACGATCTTTATCTTCCAAATTTTGAGTAGGTTGAGCTGTTTGAGCCATCCAAAGAATGATAGAGGAGACTAACTTCAAGCTAACACTATACTAAGACGGTATGATCTAAAAAAAGTATTGTTCGAACAATACAATACATAGATCCCTACGTACAACATATTATACGTCATATCTCGGTTGTAAGGTAATAAGGGCAAGAAATGCCTAATATGAAGCTCAAAAAATTATACGATCTTTATCTTCCAAATTTCGAGTAGGTTGAGCTGTTTGAGCCATCCAAAGAATGATAGAGGAGACTAACTTCAAGCTAACACTATACTAAGACGGTATGATCTAAAAAAGTAATAAAAACTAGTTCCTGGAACATCATTCTGTCAAACGAACAAGTGCGTCCATCAAGGTGAAATTTTTCGAAATTGCAAAATGTCTAATCTTAAACAATGACACGTAGAACTCTAATGACGAACCTTCCAAGTTTAATCTTTTGTAGCTCTATGGTTTATTTTTATATCAAAGACAAAGTTTCAAAAAAAAAGAAACACACGCCTGTTCTTAGGTATTACCTCAAATTAGCCCGGAGAGACTTTTGGAAACTTTCTGAGTTCATAATCTTGTGTTTATTTTTATATCAAAGACAAAGTTTCAAAAAAAAAAAGAAACACACGCCTGTTCTTAGGTATTACCTCAAATTAGCCCGGAGAGACTTTTGGAAACTTTCTGAGTTCATAATCTTGTTTGGCTGTTTGCTAGTTTTCTATTTTTGTAAATTTATTAAATTTGAACTTACCGAGATGGAAACATTTTTTACTTCAACAAAATTCCTTTTTAGCTAGAAACAGAAACATGGAAGTATAGAAATATATTATTGATGTAGATAATAAAATTATTAGTGGTGTATCATGAATGAGTTGAAGAAGCCGAAATTACCCTTGGGACTTGTCTACATTCCAAATTCTGACACCAAACACCTATTAGTGGTGTATCATGAATGAGTTGAAGAAGCCGAAATTACCCTTGGGACTTGTCTACATTCCAAATTCTGACACCAAACACCATAGTAATTTGAACCTAAGACTACGACACAAATCAATATACTCAATTTCATAAATTATAGACATTAGAACCCTACAGCTTTAAGTTAAAGGTGATCACGGATGAACATTATGCTTTAACATAATTTGTCCATGTTTTTTTAGTTACGACATTACAGCATAAGTACATAATTACATATACACATACCTATTTACCTAGGTATCTAATTCTTAACTGTCAAAATAAAAATGTACACGAGCTGAGTACCTATATCAAGGAAAATTTTTATTGGATTATTAGTATTTGAAAGAATGAAAAATAGATACCTACCTACTTATAGTAATCTAGGTACCTACAATACCTACCTACAGGCGTGGACATTTTCAGCCTATCGTACCTTTATTATTACGATAGTAATAACAGAAGGTATATTGGACGGGCTATTGTATTCGCTTCGGTGTCTGTCAGTCTGTCTGTCCCCATAGAAGGACTTATCCAAAACTGGTCGACCTGTATATCAAATTAAAGGTCTTTTTACCAGGAACACGAAAGTGGTGGTACAAATTTTGTCCAGAGAACCATAAAGCCAAAAAACCAAAAAAACTGTTTTTTGGGGGATTTTTTTTTTCACATTTTCTCACACAAATGAGCTCTGATCTTGAAATTTGTCGCGACGATCTATGAACTCAAAGTGAGAAAGTTTTATATAACACTTCAGTCGATAATTTAAGACCGGTTTTAGCGTCACCCGTGTTAAGCTACGCCGAGCAAGGCCAATAAATGGAAATAATAATAATAATAATAATAATAATAATAATAATAATAATAATAATAATAATAATAATAATAATAATAATAATAATAATAATAATAATAATAATAATAATAATAATAATAATAATAATAATAATAATAATAATAATAATAATAATAATAATAATAATAATAATAATAATAATAATAATAATAATAATAATAATAATAATAATAATAATAATAATAATAATAATAATAATAATAATAATAATAATAATAATAATAATAATAATAATAATAATAATAATAATAATAATAATAATAATAATAATAATAATAATAATAATAATAATAATAATAATAATAATAATAATAATAATAATAATAATAATAATAATAATAATAATAATAATAATAATAATAATAATAATAATAATAATAATAATAATAATAATAATAATAATAATAATAATAATAATAATAATAATAATAATAATAATAATAATAATAATAATAATAATAATAATAATAATAATAATAATAATAATAATAATAATAATAATAATAATAATAATAATAATAATAATAATAATAATAATAATAATAATAATAATAATAATAATAATAATAATAATAATAATAATAATAATAATAATAATAATAATAATAATAATAATAATAATAATAATAATAATAATAATAATAATAATAATAATAATAATAATAATAATAATAATAATAATAATAATAATAATAATAATAATAATAATAATAATAATAATAATAATAATAATAATAATAATAATAATAATAATAATAATAATAATAATAGGTTGAAATATGGCTCCAAATTTTCATTTTAGGACATACCTATTTCGCAATATTATGTAATAATATACGTGTGTTGAACTTAGTTTAAACACAAGGAAAACCGAATTCTCTCTAACTTTGGATGAGTCACTTATGTTGATATGATGCAATATTACTAGAGAAAACCATTTATTTTCACCAAACATAAAAAAGATGAAATCGTGCGGAAAGCGAGTAGCTGAGGGGGGTCATTAAAAAAATAAGGTTAACAAATGACTAATTCCTAGTTCTTGATAAAGGTGAACTAATTAGCTATTATGTGTCATGATGATGCGTAAAAAGTGGAAAGAAACTGCTGTCAGGTCACAACGCCTATATCATGGGAAAGCATATTCCCCAACTATTGTCAAAAGGTGAACTTGTATCATCAAATCTCATGATGACGATGTTTCGTGGAAATTTTCCTTTTTTTATTATTTTCTCCTCACTGAACAAAAAGGTTTCATCGTTAGTGTTTTATTGTGTCATTGGGGAATACAGGGTGCTCATAAGTTATTGGAAAAAGCATTGGGAAAACTACTGCCGAAAATCAAACAGAAGTAAGTTGTCAGAAAGTCATAGTACGAGTAGGTAGGTATAATTAATAATTATTAAGTACGTCCTGTCGAGTACTTAGTACTGATACCTTTTTCGATATTCTAGTTCACACTATGAGAAAAAAAGTTTCAGCTGTATGAAAACTTTGACCTTTGAAATTATAATGTCCCTTGCCGTAATTAACAAAAATATATGTCATAAAAATAAATTATATAATTTTAGTATTTATAAAAATGTTTTACAATTAGCTTTCATTTTTACGCCACACGCTATTTATACTTTCCATGGGAAAAATCACCCCTTGCGTCTCAGAAGAATGTCACATTTTTATCAAACTTTTTACTTTGCAAAACTATACGGGCATAAAGTTGTATATATTTATAATGTTTTTTGATGTCAACAGTTATAAGTACCTATAATTATAATGCTTTTGATGTCAACAGTTAGTAAAGTCTGTTGAAGGAGCATCAGAGTTGGAGAATTTTTAAATTGAGTGTTTTATTTAACAAGATAAAGTTATTTACAATAAGGTGATGTACAATTTTTTAGCACACACCTGGGTCTTGTTGTTACTCGAGACTAAACTTATATGGGGTGTACATGTGACTTGAAAACATGCAACTTGAGGCAATCAGACAAGTTAGAAGAGAAAGAAGCTTGCATAGCACAAGTCCTGTAGTTTTGAGGGACCAGGTGCACAAAGACGATGATAAATTTATAAGAATGATTTACATTTACATATACTTACAAGTTCTCCCACAGAACTCAAGGGGAAATTTTCACGAAACGTGATTCTATTGTCAATTGTTCGACGCTTTTCTTGGTACTCGTGTAGGACGTTTTTTTTCCAGAAAAGAGAATAATAATTATTCTTGTTTATATTCATTTTCTTCAAAATTAGAGTCATAAAATGAGGGAGTCACGACTTCTAAATGAAAGGGCTACTCAATTGTTCGACGCTTTTCTTGGTACTCGTGTAGGACGTTTTTTTCCAGAAAAAAGAATAATAATTATTCTTGTTTATATTCATTTTCTTCAAAATTAGAGTCATAAAATGAGGGAGTCACGACTTCTAAATGAAAGGGCTATCATTTTCCAGGGAAAATGAATTTGTTGTTGTTACAGTCAAATGTCGTAAAAATTTCACCATAGTTGAGGTACTAAAAAATGTTTCGTTTTTCTCTGTTTCATTTCCATAGAATTTGTAGTCATTCTTTGTTTGAAATTCAGTGGAATTCTCAAATCAATCTTTAGTAAAATTCTGATGGAACTCTCATATTGGTACCTATACATATTCTTGATATGACTATTCCTGGCCCATGACTATTCTTGGTCCTGAGTTTCAGTTTGTCAACGAAATCTATAAAAAATAAAGATGAGAAAAGAAATTTCCCGAAAATCAAAATTTTTTCCCTTGATCAGAAAGATAAGAACATCTCATGTTTTGTTGAATTTAAAATAATTTCAGAAATCTTTTATTTTCTAGAGCGAAACTTGACTCAAAGGAAAAAAATGTGAACCCTGAAGAAATGACAGCAAAAAAACGAAGAAAGTTCTATATGATGATCACGCAAATTTCCATTGTAGGAACCTACAAAATAAATCCTATATTAGTAATATCCATAAAATGACTCAAAGGAAAAAAATGTGAACCCTGAAGAAATGACAGCAAAAAACGAAGAAAGTTCTATATGATGATCACGCAAATTTCCATTGTAGGAACCTACAAAATAAATCCTATATTAGTAATATCCATAAGTAAAATATTTTTATAGGTACCTAACATTATAACAGATTTTTCGAAAGTTTTAGATTACAGAAATTTCAAATCGGTAGCGCTATCTTCAGGAAAAACTGAAAACATTTAGTGGCTTTCTTTATTACCATAGAACGAACATTTTCAGGCTCTTCTTTTATCGGTTTTTTTTTTTAGATCATTCTACGTAGGTACTATACAATCTTCGGGCATCACACTAGGCTTGCATACCTGAGGTCCCGGATTTGCTTCCCAGCAAAGTCGATTTTTTTTTCGGTTCTAAGCTTGGAACTCAAACTCAAACTCGTGAAAACAATTAAGTTTTAGCTACTCAATCGAGTAGCGACCAATAGTGGCAATACCAGAGTAAAATGAAAAAAAAAAATTATAGAAATACCCAAATTTAATGGTTATATCTTGGGCAATATTTTTGCCGTGTAAAGTTCCAAATACAAATCAAGATTAGGCTGGAAAAACTGGAAAAAAGACCTCTGGAAATATCTATGTCCCTCCGGAAATTTTTTAGCCGGTAGTTTATTCGATCGTGGTTAAAGAAAATGAGTACTTATGTACAGACCTACCTAATTTGTTTAATATTCAGTTTATTATATTATTATTGATTTGATTTTTGATTTTACTTTCATGTAATGATTTAAAATCAAAACTAGAGCCCGTTCTCCCTTTATTCCTTTAAGTCACCCATCCATTTATTGGCCTTGCTCGGCGTAGCTTACATAGGGGACGCTAAAACCGGTCTTAAATTATCGACTGAAGTGTTATCTAAAACTTTCTCGCTTTGAGTTTATTAATCGTCGCGACAAATTTCGAGATCAGAGCTCATTTGTGTGAGAAAATGTGAAAAAAAAATCCCCCCAAAAACCAGTTTTTTGGTTTTCTGGACAAAATTTGCACCACCTCTTTCGTGTCCCTGGTAAAAAGACCTTTAATTTGATATATTGTAGGTCGACCAAGTTTGGATAAGTCCTTCTATGGGGTCAGACACACAGACAGACGACACCGAAGCGAATACAATAGTCCGTCCCTATACC
>NW_007378526.1:0-6312 GCF_000475195.1 Diaphorina citri
CTACTATTATTGTGGTCAAATTCTCAAATTATATTGAGGATAAAATTCCATACCTCGGCTAGGATTGAACCCACGCCCGCCTGTTTACCAGGCGAGCGCCTTGACCACTACACCACCGAGCTAGGTGGTTCATAAATTTTATTATTACTGGTACATATTTAGTTACCCACGCCACGGGGACACAAGACACGAAGACAGTTTAAACCCCGTTTAAATTTTAATCACTGTTTAAGAAATCTGATTGGTTAAATATCTAATCAAGCAAACCGGATTGCTTAATCCGAGATTTAAACTTAAACCGGTTTTAACTCACTTTGTGGATCCCCGGTCTAAAAGGCCCCCACTATAGTGCTGATTGTGCTCCAGTCTATGTTATTACAGGTAATGTGGTAATAAATGCTATTTGTAAGACCGCCTGCAAATATTTTGTGTATGCAATGTGCTAAAAACGAAAGGATCACAAACAGCCAAAAAATTAAAGAAAATAAGACTGCTGAAGTGAAGGGGTGTGGCTGTATATATGGAAACTTTATAAATTAATTAAGTTTTTACCTAACTATTTAAAAGTTCAATATTTCAATGCAATAATGTTGACTATTAGGTCAGCCTACAGCCTAGTTAGCTTGGTAGGTGGCGCGTTTGCCTTGTTAGCGCTATGCCCCGGGTCGATGCCAGTCATTCTCGCTCAGACCATGGGAACGTGTGAGGCGGGAAAAGCTCGAGACCTACATCTATCAGATGGTCTGAGAGGTATAGGTCTGAAGTTTTTCTCGTCACACACTTTTAGATGGTCTGAGCATCAATGACTGGCAGAACATGGTCCATTCTTTGCGAAATCGGGGTCGAAAATATAGAATAGAATAGAATAGAATATACCTTGTTTATCCTGCCAGAATGAGACTGAAAAGTCCCTTTACTCCCGCAGTCTAAACAAGGGGGAGTTAGTATCAGGCCAGGTGAGGCTGTGGACTCCTTAAGGGGACCTTGGGAAAATAAAATGCGACCACGTAGACATATTTTATTTTCATATGAGGAGTTGCTCGGGGCCCGAACAGGCTATGAATGGCCCTGCTTTGCTGTGTATTTACAGTCGTGACCGTTCACCCTGATGCCCTGAGTTCAATATGGAAGGTAGTGAGTGTGATTGTTGAGTGTGTAGGTGTGAAATAGAGAGGACAATGTATTTCTTTTTCTTTTTTACGTAATTGTCTTCTATGAATGGTGCATATCCGTGTTTGGATGTTTGTTAACCAGCAAAAGGTGTCTTGACTTTGATTGTATTTTAATCCGACATGAATGACAAGGCATGTGGTGTGGAGGTATCGAAAAAGGTAAATAAATAAAGATGAACAACAAAAAGGCCGTGTGCCTTATGATGCGATATGGCTTGGAGTGTAAAGCGCCCGCCTTGTAAACGCTAGGTGACAGGATCAATTCCCGAGGCAAACCTTAACCTAAACCTAAACAGATAATATTGGTTTTCGGAACGGCTGGCTTTTCACCTATCCTGTCTTCCTCTCTTCCATTTCGGGACGATAGGACCTCTGTTATTACAGTTCTGTCAATTAAAGTTTTTTTCCCGTTAATGTATTTTTTTAACGTTTTCCAGTGACCCAGTTAACTTTAAACTCCCAGACATTATTGACGGATTGTATATCCGGCTGTGTTATAAGCAAACACCGAACGCGTGCATTGCAATAAAGAAATATGAAATTCCATTTTACATAATACATATCGCCCGCACACTATCAATACTATTTGCACATTGGCAGTAGGAGTAATATCAAGTACTTACCTACTTGAATACGATACGCACAGTACCGTAAAAATATCGGCCGAAAGTTTGGCAGCCCGCGCCCCCGGACATTTAGGGACACCTAAATGTACTTAAAAATATCTGCCTAAGTTTTAACCCCACCCCCCTCCTCAAATAAGTAATTGTTGTGATTCTTGCCCACCCTTTCCTCCGTGACCCACATCGATCCAAGAACAGAAAAGTTCGGTCAGAAAATATCCAACAACGGAACAGTTTGGCCGCGATTCGAACCCAGAATCTCCGGGTTGAGAGTCCTTGACCACTCGACCACAGAGGTCCAAATCTTACCTGGATCGGTTTTTATTTGGACTCTGGTTCGGATTGGTGGACTTGTTGACTTGAATTAGATCCAAACACTTCTGAACGCGTTCCAAGAACTTCAACACTTGTTCCATGACCGCGCGGTACATTTGTCTGTTGGATTCAACCTGGGAACCAATAGTAATACAAAAGATTAGTGCTTTCGAAACTACATATGATCAATTTCTTTGCGTATGTAGCTGTCAAATGTGACAAGGATACGACACGAAACTTTTGGTTTCGACCGGTGCAACGGTTGGCGGCATTTTACCGCTTTTTGGCGATTTTCGGTGTAATTTAACAATATCTCGGGAACGGTATAAGCTAGAGACTTGAAATTTGGTATGTAGTTGACAAATATGACAAGGATGCAACACCAAATGTTTGATTGAGATTGTTGCTGCGCTTGGCGGTATTTTGACCGCTTTTGGTCAGATTTCGACCGTTTTTTTGGCAGTTTTCAGCTATAGCGACAAAACGGTTAGAGATATTGTAAAAGTTAGGTTAGGAGAACACCCAAATAAGCATCATTCAATAGGATAAGGAAAGTCGTGTGATGTTCACACCAGATTTTTTTTTTATTATTATTGACAGTCCAAATCTTTCTCAAAGCAGATCGAGGGGTGCGATATAACTTACATGTTTGAGTTGCCATTGTAGAGTGTCCATTTGACTCTGATAGGCGGATACTTCGAGTAGAGTGGGAGATTCTGAACGCTCCCCTTGTAATCTTCTGTTCTCTTCGAGAAGATGATCCCGTTCCTGGAACAAGAAGAAACAAACATTCATGTTAGTTTAATATACCAGTTGTTCTGACTTAGGTGAGGTTTCAAAGTTAAAGAGCAGAAAAAAAATTATGAACTAAGGATTTTTTCTTTTTCTTCTACGACTTCTAGATCCGGAGATAAATCGATTTGAAAAATACCAGTAAATCTTATTTACTGACGTCACGGCATACGCTCCCGTACACGATGACGTCACATCAACTGTCCCGAGCAAAGCTCTCTTGCAGACAAGTGTAATGTGTTTGTGAGCATGCGTTTCTGTTGATTCTAGTGAGCACTCAACACTACATCAAGCAAAGTGACTCTATTTAAATAAAAATAAAAAATAAATAAATAAATGTCTTTTCTTTGTGTTACTATATCACAACTTTGGTGCTCACTGCAGCATTGTAGAATTTTTCCAAATACATATATCGCAATAATCCAGCTCCCAATTACCTACCATGCTGGCACCGGTCGCTATGCGCATTTATATTACATAGCTACTCATTTTCCACACGAGGCTGAGTGGGCCCCGTAACGGCCAGTCACGGAATCAATCATTTGCATGATACAGAAACATATCCAATGTTTGAATCACGTAAAATAATCTTTTTTCCAAGTTCCATTTTCAATTGAATGGATGAGAAGAGACACTTGACAGCTGCTAAGTACAGGGAAAACTTACCACGGTAGACTGTGAGTTGAAAATTAGAACATACTGTTCAGTAAAATACTTTCCTTGTTCAGAAAACAGTAACTAATAATAAATTTTAATATAAATATGGTAATTCGATGGTCAAAACCATGTCAAAACCTCCCAAAAAGTCCAAAAACCAAAAAGTCCACCAGAAATAAATAAATAATAAAAAAAAAATATCAGTCCAATTTACCTAATAGTTTCTACGAAATAAAGAGTGGGAAATATTACATAAATAAAACAAGTATAGGGGCTAAATATCTCATAACTTGAAACTACGAGCAAGATTAGTCTAGTGATAACAAACTTGCTTGCCATTCTAAAGATTCTTGGTTTGCTTCCTATAAGTAATCAACAATAAATTTGGCAATAAATTAACATGAATACCTATTAATTCAGCAGGTTACTTCTAGGTGTTCTTATATTTACAAAGCTCCTAATGGAAAATTATGTCTCTCATCTCAGCAACATCATCCATTTAAGGAAGGACATGCTATAGGATGGCTATGCTATGAAACAAGCACTGTATGAGATCTGAGATCCTTATTTCCTAGAGTTCAACAGAAACACTGTGTAACTTTGTGGAAAAGTTCCCTTTACCTCTTCTGTTTACAGAAACATATCCTAGTCGGCGTTTACAGTGCTTGCTAACTAGCCTACAGCCTAGTTAGCAAGCACTGTATGAGTTTATGTGTGAGATCCTTATTTCCTAGAGTTCAACAGAAACACTGTGTAACTTTGTGGAAAAGTTCCCTTTACCTCTTCTGTTTACAGAAACATATCCAATGTTTGAATCACGTAAAATAATCTTTTTTCCAAGTTCCATTGTCAATTTAATGGATGAGAAGAGACACTTGATTGAGGATTTTACATTGTTTTGTTATAGCCATCATACAAAGGTACAGCTGCTAAGTACAGGGAAAACTTACCAAGGTAGACTGTGAGTTGAAAATTAGTACATACTGTTCAGTAAAATACTTTCCTTGTTCAGAAAACAGTCTGATATCAAATTTTGATGGAAATTTGGGTAATTAAATAGTCAAACTGTCAAAGCCTCCCAAAAAATTCCAGAATTTCCCAGAAAGTCCAGAAACCAAAAAAATTTCAGTCCAAATTTCAAATTTCCCACGTGGTTTTGTTTTTATTTTGATTAGATTTGGCGGTGTTGCCAAAATCAATTTCGTTGCGTTCCATCCCCCCCATTCTCAGCACATTTTTACTTTCCTTATCCTATAGGAAAGAAAGTAATGTAATCGGGTCAAATTTTCGATGGTCAGTTTTTAATGAAAAAACACGTTTTGAGCTCCCTAGAGCCTAAATCCAAAGTTTCAGCCATTGGTTCGTGTGTGTGTCTGTCTGTAAACAAAATATCTCGAGAACGGTAAGAGCTAGGATCAATTTCTTTGCGTATGTAGCTGTCAAATGTGACAAGGATACGACACGAAACTTTTGGTTTCGACCGGTGCAACGGTTGGCGGCATTTTACCGCTTTTTGGCGATTTTCGGTGTAATTTAACAATATCTCGGGAACGGTATAAGCTAGAGACTTGAAATTTGGTATGTAGTTGACAAATATGACAAGGATGCAACACCAAATGTTTGATTGAGATTGTTGCTGCGCTTGGCGGTATTTTGACCGCTTTTGGTCAGATTTCGACCGTTTTTTTGGCAGTTTTCAGCTATAGCGACAAAACGGTTAGAGATATTGTAAAAGTTAGGTTAGGAGAACACCCAAATAAGCATCATTCAATAGGATAAGGAAAGTCGTGTGATGTTCACACCAGATTTTTTTTTTATTATTATTGACAGTCCAAATCTTTCTCAAAGCAGATCGAGGGGTGCGATATAACTTACATGTTTGAGTTGCCATTGTAGAGTGTCCATTTGACTCTGATAGGCGGATACTTCGAGTAGAGTGGGAGATTCTGAACGCTCCCCTTGTAATCTTCTGTTCTCTTCGAGAAGATGATCCCGTTCCTGGAACAAGAAGAAACAAACATTCATGTTAGTTTAATATACCAGTTGTTCTGACTTAGGTGAGGTTTCAAAGTTAAAGAGCAGAAAAAAAATTATGAACTAAGGATTTTTTCTTTTTCTTCTACGACTTCTAGATCCGGAGATAAATCGATTTGAAAAATACCAGTAAATCTTATTTACTGACGTCACGGCATACGCTCCCGTACACGATGACGTCACATCAACTGTCCCGAGCAAAGCTCTCTTGCAGACAAGTGTAATGTGTTTGTGAGCATGCGTTTCTGTTGATTCTAGTAAGCACTCAACACTACTGGTGGATTTCACCAACGACTTAATGAGAGATTTAACTAATGGGACAATTTTCAATGATAAAAAAGGAGTTTTTTATGATCCAAACAGGAGTTTTTAAAAACTCCTCCTTTTTGGATCACTGAAAACTCTTATTTGGATGATTAAAAACTCCCTTTTAGATTATTAAAACAGCCTTTTTGGATGATTAAAAATTCTCCCATGAGTTAAATCTCTCATTAAGTCGTTGGTGAAATCCACCAGTAGTGTTGAGTGCTTACTAGAATCAACAGAAACGCATGCTCACAAACACATTACACTTGTCTGCAAGAAAGCTTTGCTCGGGACAGTTGATGTGACGTCATCGCGTACGGGAGCGTATGCCGTGACGTCAGTAAATAAAATTTACCGGTATTTTTTAAATCGATTTATCTCCGGATCTAGAAGTCGTAGAAGAAAAAGAAAAA